>NC_064631.1:716232958-716407958 GCF_023864275.1 Schistocerca cancellata | reverse complement strand
CTTTTAAGCCGAAAATGGGGTCGTTCCCCCCTTTTCACTCGGGCCCATGCTGTTCGCTCCACGGGCAGTCACCGGCCGACATAGGCTGGGTCGTTCTCTGAAGGGACCGGCGTCCCGTTGTTCGGTTTCTGTCCCGAACTAAAAGCTCCTGTAACCGTCGTGTCTGGAATGTATGTGTATACGCCAGCCTCGAGTATTTCAACCCCGGTGCGCTTACTTGTTATTTTCATATCGTTTACATGAATTCATACAACATTGACTTTATCTTATCGAGTTTGGGTTCGAATGAAGCGTCTTGATGTGCAGAATATGTAAGCAATGAAGGTCAAGGTACCATGACGTCTTACACCGTGACCACGTATAATATGTAGTGCTCAAAGATGAATGTTCTCAGACGGCGTATAACGTACATTTTATGGATGACAATGCGCCATGTCACTGGGCCAGGAATGTTCGTGATTGTTTTGAAGAACTTTCTGGACAGTTCTAGCGAATGATTTGGCCACCCAGATCACCTGACATAAATCCCATCGAACATTTGTGGAAGATAAACCGAGATGCAGGACGTGCACATAGTCCTGCACCTGCAACACTTTCGCGATTATGGACGGTGGTGGAGGCAGCGTGGCTCACTATTTCTGCAGGAGACTGCCAACGACTTTTTGCGTCCATGGCACGTCGAGTTCCTGCACACCGCTGAACAAAAGGAGGTCCGATAATGTATTAGGAGGCATCCCATGACTTATCACCTCAGTGGGTGTCGCTTGTCGTAATACGCAGGGGCTGGTTGAAGATGATGCAGTTGTCAATAGGAACAAGATAACCAGTGCTGGTAGACTTACAGAGGATCGGAGATTGGTCTGGTTGTAAATAAATGTAACATATTGTACACACAAAGGAGAAACAAAGTCCAGTATTATTCTATTAAACAACTACTGCAAACTGCAACTACTCGAAACTGCAACTACTCGAAACTGCAACTACTCGAAACTGCAACTACTCGAAACTGCAACTACTCGAAACTGCAACTACTCGAAACTGCAACTACTCGAAACTGCAACTACTCGAAACTGCAACTACTCGAAACTGCAACTACCGCAAAAATACTAAGGAGTGAGCATCCAGAGCGACCTCCAGTGGGATGACTACGTAACGCAATAGCAGATGCCTGGCTGAAAGGAATTTTAGGGATGTGTGATTCATCCAAGACAGAAGTGGCTTACAAAACACTACTGTTGAAAAAACCGCGTTATTGTGTATGGGATTTGAAACTCGTAAGAGCAAAATTTTAAAAAGTTCTTTAAGTATTTGAAACAACTTTAAGACTCTTTTATATTGTGTGATTCATTGAAAGCTTTATGGTGGCCCTTACAACGTCGGTTTTGGGTTGTTCACTGCGATCAGTATTGTTTAAAAGCCACTGATTCGAATAAATGTTGTGACAAAGACCTTTCTCTATTGTGGGAATGTTGAGTCAAGCACTTTAACATTCCCAGCTCGACGCTACCTGCCATTTCGAGGATAGAAAATACGACTATGAGATTAATATACGTGGATTATTTTCTCTGTCTTTCGGTAAGCTAGAGAACAGGGTGATGAATAGAAAATGTGTGTGGTAGTTAACAGGTTCAGTGAGAGTATTCTTGCGGATTTCTTTTTTTTTTTTTTTTTTTTGGACAGTCGTCAGAATCACAGTGGCGCAGCAATAGCCGGCACATCTGTCATCAAACGAATACAATTCACTGAAAAGAAATGAAGCAAATGAGGATGAAATCAATGAAGCTTCAGCCACAGGAGACGTTGTAAGTAAAAGTCGTTAAGAAATGCTGAAATTGCAGTAAAAAGAATGTTGTTTGTTATGTTGTCGTCGTCTCCAGTCCGAAGTAATAGAAAAACTTCTAATAACAATTTGAAAAAAACTTCATAATTTTCATTCTATGCGTTGCCCTTTAGAAAAGTCTGGTGTCTACAAAATTATCTGCGATACTTGCTCCTCTTACTATATAGGACGAACAGGACGTGCCTTCACTACCACATATAAAGGACACTTGCTAAGAAAAAATGGCACTAGCCCCCAAAATTCGTCTTTTGCCGACCGACAGGTCATTCACCTAAAGCCATCTGCGATAGCGACATTTTGCACACCGAAAGGATAGGGGGGAGACTAGATATTCTAGAAGAATTACAGATTTCCTAGCATTTTGCTCAAAATGATAGCCTCATCCTTAACAACAGCTACAGCTACGTAACAAAAATTTTTTCAACGGTATAAAGCCGTTACTCGATATCTGACTTCGGGTCTCCTTGTGCAAGTTGCCGAAATGTTCTTTTCCTTCTAAGGTAGTCCTTTGTTTTTCAGTTATCAAATTTTTTTGGCAGCATTTCACGTCAATATTGCTTTCTACGAGTTGTCATTCAGTCCTATCTACATTTTCATAATGATGTTTTCATGTTTTATCTTACTGTTATAAGCCTTGATGTAGACAAAATGTTATGTTGTATACTACTATCAAACAAAGATTGCTTTCCATTATGTACCAATTACTGTTTATTTATAATCATTTCTGCTTATACTTCAACGTGAAGTAGCCTAATTGTATCTACGGCAACTAGATGGCGTCCTCGTTGCAGTGCCATATTCACCTGGCCGCATTGTTACCTCAGTCCGTTCTGCAACCTGCACCACGCAACTAACGAGCAGCCCTTAGTGGCTCGCCATCAGTTTTCTTTATCTTAAACAGCTTTGTGACTAATGCCCCTTTGGGATATTTATTATTTTATAAATGACATGTAAGTACTGTCAATCTTTTACGATGATTCCGTACTTATACCCTATCATACGTTTTTAGTCATTATTCTGTGACCATGTTATAGAATATAGATCATTCTTTGTTTTAAATTCTGAAGAAGACACTCCTAGCAGTGTTGAAACCAGGTTAATTTGTTTAAAATATAGTGACCGAGGGCTGTTTCTTTTCCAATTGTAACTATTCACGGTCTCTGAATATGCATTAAATTTATATTCGATATAAATAAATCTCTTTTTCAAAGCGTAGTCTCCTGCCAGTCTACATTTTATGTACCCTCTACTTCGGGCATCGATTGTTATTTCGCTGCCAAAATCGCAGACCTTAACTACCACTTTTAGTGTCTCATTTCCTAACATAATACCCTCAGCAGCGCCTGATTTACCTGGACGCACTGCATTACCCTTTGATTAATCTCCATCTTGTAGCCATTTTTCAAGACACTGTTCATTCCGTTCATTCTGTTCAACTGCTTTCTCAAGTCCTTAGCCGTGTCTAACAATTACAATGTCATCAGCAGAGCTCCATTTTTATATACCTTTTCCATTAACTATAATTCCAATTCCAAATTTCTTATTGGTTTCCTTCACATCCTGTTCAACACACAAATTGAATAGCATTACGTATAGGCTACAATCCAGTCTCACTGCCTTCTCAACCACTGCGTCCCTTTCATGTACTCAGAATCTTTTAACTGCAGTTGTGAATCATCTTATGTCCCCTGTATTTTATTCATTATACCTTCAAAATTTCGTAGAGTATTTCAGATAACATCGTCAAAGGCTTTCGCAAAATCTACAAATGCTATAGATGGAGGTTTGCCGTTCTTCAGTTTATCTAGCAGCAGAAGAAGTAGGGTCAGTACTGTGTCGTGTGCTCATGCATTTCCCCGGTACCCAAACTGACCTCTCAATGCTTCTGCAAGTAATTTGTGTCAGTAATTTACAACGATGGCTTACTAAATTGTTGGTTCTGTAATACTCCTACATGTTAGCACCCGCGCACTTTGGGACTCGAGTTATTACATTCATTTAGAAGTGTTAATGTCTTTCAGTCCCAACGTATTTACATACTAGATAGAATAATTTTGTCACGCATCTTCTTCCCAAAGATCTAAACAGTTCTGAGAGGGAGTCATCTACTGCAGGTGCCTACATCGTGACAAATGAAGTGGCATAGATGTCATTCGTCTCATTTCAGTGAAATTGATTCAGTTGCCCATAGGGCAGGACAACCAACGGCTGTTCTCTAGTCCTGTTTCCGGAGTGCTGCTGCTGCCACATAAGCCCTGGGAGAAAAATTGGCTGCAGAGTTCGGAAGTAATCGGAGGAAATGTAAGTGACAATCTTCGTATGGGTCGGCCTGGGAACATACTGAGACAGCGTAACGGTTAAGGTAACCCTCATGAAAAGCGTAGAATCGGTTTTAGAGTCGCGGTCTAGCATAAACGTCATTTGTCTAGAAATACTGGTTAAACGTATTGAAACACGGTCGCTGAGAAACTGACAAAATATAGCCCTAGTGAGATCCGTGTTTAGCGTTATCTGCCCAGTCTCATATGCCAAACAGATCAAGGTGTTTCAACACAGCATTAAAGAAAAAGCTCCAAGTAGAGCCCCCTCTGGTCTTGTACTATCTATCTAATTGAAATAGATCTCATACTCCTTATTTCCAAATACTTAATCCAATCGAGTCAATACAGTAAGTTTGTAACCTCCCCACAGAAATTATTTTAAATTAAAAACCATGAACCAAGTGTAACCTCCGCACAAAAATAATAATTAAATGAATTTTATATATTGTAACCTCTGAACAAAATTGGCTCCCATTTATAATCTCTGTGCAGAAACGCATTCACATTTAATGTAACCACAAAATTCAATTCCTAAACCCGGAAATAATCAAAAATTCAGTAACCTGGTAAATTTTATGACGACAGCAGCGGTGCGCCTCGGCCCTGTATTCTGAATAAAAAAAGGAAAAATTCTTACCTCAATAAAAACTGCGAATATATCTGCTCTTACGTAAAAACTTTTCGGCGCAGTTTCGTGCAATGCTGGGCTATATTTTTTTTTTATTCTTGGAAGGGATGATCATGCATTGGAAATATTCTTTAAATTGAAATGAATGCTTTTCTTAAAAAAAAATTACTTTCTATTATAAAAATTATTATTGGGGCATTTTTTTTAAAAAGAAATTAATGACAGTTAATATACATTACTAGATATGCGCAAGGCTGCTTCTTTACCTTCTACAATAATACTCATCCTGCAGAGTCCCGACCAGAGCAGACTGCCGACACGCGCAGGAACGCGCCGACTACTGCCGACTATTGACGACTACTGCATACTACTGAAGACTACTCAAGACTAATGCCGACTAGCGACAAGCAACAGCTAACTACATACTACTCTCTGGTCAGAGACTCTGTCATGCCTCGCCCATCGCCGGCAACGCATACGTCTTACAAGTTTCCGTAGGTCGCACGAAGAACGATTCGTCGAAAAATAACTCTAGTGCAATATCATATACAACTTTGACAGAAGAGACTACAATGTTTTTCCACGATTAAGTCTTTAGACACATTAGCAATTTCCTAGAACTGTGAAGAATAATTTAAAAATGTTGTGTACGTGCTGCACGGTAATCTTCACGTCATTATCTGACAGACCATAGGAATATTGTTACTTTTTATGCCTCGCGGTAATCACCTCTTACGCGTAAAGGAGTACACAGCACATTATAAAATATTAGATCATTCCTCAGCAAAAGCTTTGACTACTGAACCTGCAGCATAAATTAAGGCAATAGTCATGAGTAAACTAATGAATGTTTACAAACATTTCATTGCCACCACCACGATCTCCAGCGGCACTGCTACCACAACGACCATTGTTTAATATTTTTTGTGGAATCTAAAATTTAAAAACCTCTCTCACACCGGCCTGATTTAGCTTCACTGATCAGGATAGTAAAAACATGCGTATGTTAAGGGAATTTCATTCACAAAGCAGGCTTACCACATTCACACAGTTCAATACTGTTCTATCCTGATTAAATTGAGCTTAAATTAAATTCCATAAGGCAGTGAAGCCATTTCGAAGTCTCGGTGCGACGAAAATTGTCAGTCGATCTCCTGAAAACATTTGTAATAATTATTAACTTTCGGTGATCACATGGGGAAGACCGGAGATCTGCTGGTAAGACCGTGTTAGCCTATTTATTTGAAGTAACTGGATATCTTGAGCATACAAAACGGCAGGTTCGTCCAGTGTAAATCAGATGTTCCCCACTGATCCCGTGCAACACAGCGTAGTAAGCAGACACTGTCAATAATAATAATCCGTTAAATAATACGGGAACACACTTACTTTAGTTTAGTTCATGTATTAAATTCCTTCTCATACAGAATCTCATCAAGATGGCGACTAGCTCAACAATACATACATATACATCCTCCTCCTTTCACGACTAATCGGCCAGAAGTCCGTCATTCTTTTCATAAGAGAAAACATAGATGGCAGAGAAGCTATTCCATGGAGTAAATGGACGCTCCAAGGAATAATTGGGCTTGAAACTACTTTGCATTGATAATCGGTAAGATAAGAAGAGATATTTCGAGATATGTACTGAGTTATATAATTTATAAAATTTCTGAAAATATCGCGGAGAGAGCGCTGCAAGGGACATTACAATTGCCAACTTTGACATCGAAATTACTGCAGTAATCCTTATCCTACCATACCCACAATTACAACCATGAAGCACACAAACACACACACATTTATGTCCTGAAGTCTCAGACTTGCTCCCAAAGATAAACAAATATCAAATCATATATGTTTCTCTTTCGAGTAGTATCAGCCTTTCTACTTAGTGAATTAGAACTATTAGTTTACATTTAAATGTGTATGTATGTTGATTTTGAACACATTACTTAATTTTAACGTACGGTTAAATCAATTTTATTTTTAATGCAGTGTTTTCATAATCTTATTTGGCACTGACTTGGTGTCATTTTTCTTTTACTGCAGATGGCTTGAAATCGAACTCGGTTTGGTTCGTCAGTAAGTTTCATGGTAGTGTCTTTGGCGTGTTTTAAGCTGTGTGCTTGCAGATGTATGTGGGGATCGGAAGTGATGTAGTGATTTACCATTAGTGACACCTCTTCACTGCCACGTTCAATACTAAATTTACGTTCTACTCCCAAACACGAAAAAATGATAGGGCGTGCTGGAAAGTGATGCCTTCCAATTTTTATGTGAAAGCTCTTGAAGCTTATTAAATAAAACAAACTTTTAAAAAATTCTATATCTTTATTCTTAATGCCTATATACAGTATTTATTTTACAACGTAGTCGCTCTAGTGACGAACACATTCCTCCCAACGAGAGCTCAGTTTTTTGACACGATGACTGTAGAATGTCTGGCCGGCCGGGGTGGTCAAGCGGTTCTAGGAGCTACAGTCTGGAGCCGCGCGACCGCTACGGTCGCAGGTTCGAATCCTGCCTCGGTCATGGATGTGTGTGATGTCCTTAAGTTGGTTAGGTTTAAGTAGTTCTAAGTTCTAGGGGACTGATGACCTTAGAAGTTAAGTCCCAGAAGTGCTCAGGGCCATTTGAACCATTTTGAGCTGTAGAATGTCTGACTTTGTTGACGTAGCTACAACCTTACCTCTGCTTGCACCACTTCGCCACTATCGAAGTGAAGTCCTCGAAGGAGTTCTTTAAGTTCTGAAAGCAGATGAAAAAACTGTTGGGACCAATTCAGAACTGTATGGAGGACGATCGTTGAGAGTGAGCCCGAGGCGTCGTATTGTTGCAGATGTCGCAGCGCGTTTGTCGTCTGGCATTATCTCGCTGAAAGGGACGGTGCTCTCTGTGTGGACGAATCTTGACTATAGCAAGCTGTTTCTCATTCACCGACATAGCTGCGTTACACACTGCCATGTTACACGATACGATCCGGAGTCCTCTAGCGGCAGAGGGCTCTAAATTTGTAGACATGAAGAATATAATGTACAATGTTAATAACGTTTAACATGTTCGTATGTGTGGCCATCCTCCGCAGCAAGCATATAAATACTTGTTTTGTAAATGAAACTGCCTTTTCCTGCTGCTACTTTATTTATCCCATACGCGTTTCGTCTTACCTTGTTCTAAGGCAGAGGTTCCCAAACTTTTGTTTGTCACGTCTCCCTTCTGCCGAAAAGAAAACTTCCGTGCCCCCCTCTACAAAAATATAGAGATTTTTATTAATTATCAAGAAACTATTGAAAAATTTGTGATGGTGACGTCGTGTAACATTGTAGGCTGTTAATGTATCGAGTCGCAGTTATTACGTCATCAGTCTAGTCTAGTGAGTATAAGCCACTCCTAAAGTAAAGAAAGTCCTTGGTAAACAAGGAAAAATATTTGCGACCTTTGCAGATTAGTGGATGCGGGCCATTGTTTTAAGTTGAGTGTAGCTTATTACTTTCACTCATTATCAAAAAGAGTCACTCAGTCATGGTGTTAACGAACATCACTAATTTGTACGCCTATAGCGCTCCCCATTGTCATTGCGCATAGGTTGGCATTTATGTCAACGACGACAGCAACCGAGCGGCGGCAAAGGCCCAGTTCCCAGAACTAGACAAAAAATAAAAAATAAGTTTTACGAAATAATTTTGCAGGCTACTCAGAACTTTAATAAATATGAATAAAACAACTTCCTTACCTTGATTACATTCTCTTTCTGCACACCATTTCTTCACCAGTATACGATTTTAGGATTACTCTTCGCTTGCCGTATCTAGGATAAACTTTTGCTGTGTCTTCATCCAGAAGAAATACTATTATTAGTTGAAATAACATACCACACGTAACATCAGGATCCATAAGGATCACACGCAGTATTTATATTTAAATCAGATTCACCATGTTTATTTTATATTGTTTCTTCGAGGAGGAGATTAGTGTTTAACGTCCCGTCGACAACGAGGTCATTAGAGACGGAGCGCAAGCTCGGGTGAGGGAAGGACGAGGAAGGAAATCGGCCGTGCCGTTTCAAAGGAACCATCCCGGCATTTGCCTGAAGCGATTTAGTAAAATCACGGAAATTCTAAATCAGGATGGCCGGAGACGGGATTGAACCATCGTCCTCCCGAATGCGAGTCCAGTGTGCTAACCACTGCGCCACCTCGCTCGGTTTGTTTCTTCGAAATGGCTTTTTTATAATTTTACAGTATTAGCTACATGTAAGGATAGTTAGGAGAAATTAGTTCTCTTATAATGTGAAGTATTTATTATAAAAATATTATTTCCACACACACATATGGCAAGAAAAACAAATAAATCAATGTGAAGGATGAGCTTGCATATTTTTTACAAGATTTTGAATTTGTGGCTGAATAGTAGAACCTGCGCAACATAAATCATTGGCAATACTGTGTTTGGTTCTAAGCTTGTTTTTTTATCGCCACTACCGCTGAAAATGCTCTTACGCACAAATAAGTGCTTGAAAATGGTAAATACAATTTCAGTGCTTGTTCTGCTGTGCTGGGATACACCGTGTGATATTTCACTCAAAATAAAGGCTTATCCATCTTCTCAAAG
Source organism: Schistocerca cancellata (assembly GCF_023864275.1). NCBI lineage: Eukaryota > Metazoa > Arthropoda > Insecta > Orthoptera > Acrididae > Schistocerca > Schistocerca cancellata. The sequence goes on along the minus strand of NC_064631.1, from coordinate 716,398,555 downwards.
TCATACTTCGATGCAGAATCATTTTTAATTTCTAAGAATTCCTCTTGTAGTCTGTCTGGCAACACATCCACGTCAACGTGAAATGGATCCGTTGCTAACCTATAATAAATTTTATCATTACAACTGTTAGGGAAGTATCGTTAGAATTCATCAATGAGGTGCTGCAAATGATTCAATATTTTACTCTTAGTATAAGTATCCTTAAAATCGTTGTCAAATCGGGCTTCTTCCAGGATTCCAAACAATCTGGGAAAGCAGGAATAACTGCAGGCTAAAACTTTACGTTTCCATAGTTGCAAATTATCAGTAAACGATTTGATGGCATCCCGATAAAAATTATGTTTGACTCTCCACATTGTAATTTCAAATTCAATGTGTTTAAAGATTCGAAAATATCTGGCAGATAAGCCAATGCAACATGAACACCGGGATTTCTAAATTCCACATACAGTTCAGTTTGTTTGTTATTTTCCAAAAACTGCATCACTTCGTCTCGAAGTTCAAATAATCTTCCTAGCATATTTCCTTTTGAGAGCCAGCGTACTTCTGTATGAAATAAAAGTGTTTTATACTCTGCTGCCAAGTCTTCACAACAGGCCGTAAATAACCTGGAAATTAACGCACTCTTATTAATATGATTCACGATTTTGATGCACAATTTGAAGACATCATTGAGTTCCTTTGGAAGTGTCTTAGCTGCCAATGCTTGACGGTGTGTTCCACAGTGGATAGTAGTAACACCAGGGTTTTTTCTCTGACATTTTGCACGAATCCTGAGCGACATCCAAGCATTGATGGGGCGCCGTCTGTGCATACGCCTATCAGTTTCAGTCACGATAACCCATTTTTACAAAAGAATTCAGAGATGGCTGCCATTACATGAACTGCTTTTGAAGTTGTCTTTAACTCTGTAGAAAACAGCAACTCTTCTTTAATTGCTTAATTTTCTATATAGCGAACGAAAGCTAGCAGTTGGCAACAATTCGCAACATCGGTACTCTGGTCTAACTGTTTTCCGAAAAACTGCGATTGTTTGACAGCCGTAACTAATTGATTTTGTATGTCTTCGGTCATATCATCAATCCGACGTTTCACAGTATTGTCAGAAAGCGGTATTTGTGAAAGTTTTTGTTTACTTTCTGACCCAAGAACAATATCAGCAGCTTTCAACAAACAGGGTTTGACTAGTGTCTCTCCGATAATATGACTTTTCTTGGTCCTTGAAATAAGTAGCGATAATTCATACGAGGCTTCCAGTACCTTTTCTGATGTCTGAGCGAAGGATCCAGCAGTGTCCAACTTCATTCGTTTCAAATTATCACATTTTGCAGCAAAAATTTCCTTCGGCTTCTCTTTCAATGCACCATGCTTTGCCCACAAATGGCGTTCCAGATGAAAAGGTCTCATGGAATCATTGCTCAATACCTCGTAGCAAATAACACATTGCGGCTGGTCAACTGCATTTTTTTGTATAGAAGCAAAACCGTACTTGATATAATCATCATTATATTTACGTTTTTTCACGACACTCATGGTGAAGTAAAAAGAAAAGAAGAAGTTAACAGTATAATTTCGCACTAATACTGATTTTACTGAGGCACAACTGTGAAAGATTCAACGCGATTTCAGCAAAATCCAATACATCAGATGTGTCGACAACTGCAGGCAACCAACTGAAATAAAGGAAAGCTATTGTCGTCTGTCGTCACCTCAGATGACTGCCTGCGAGGTGTGGGGCGAAGAACGGGGAAGCCCAGCCGCGGCGCAGGTTGTCAGTGCGCTGTCTGTCTGCGATCTGATGGCAGAGCAGGGCTCTTGCTGGGAGAAACGGGCTTTTCCCGGATTAGCGCAGAAACAGCCTCCAGGCACCCTAAGAATTTGCTACCTGTTCTGCGGTGCTGTTCTGAGCAGTGCAGCCTGGGGTTTTATGCGAAATTCGTTTTCGTGCTCCTATCTTTCGTTACTTTTAAACGAAACGTTATAAGTTTTGAGATAACATCAATGAATTGGTTGTCAAATTTCACAGTAATTAAGTAAGGTCATGGATACACCGCACACATCGCTGGAAACTGTGCACAGAGCCAAGCAGTTATCTCTGTACTCGTACCAAAAGAAGCCATTGTCACAGCAAAGAACGTACACTAATTTCAAACGAAATTATGCCGTATTTCAAAAAGGCAGAAGAAAAATAACTGTTTTGTCAGATAAGTAATCCGAATGAAAGAGCTGTGGTACTGACCGTTCGAAAAAAATATATATATAAAAAAATAAATAGCTTCACTAATGGACTTCATTGTCTACCTAGCTGGGTTATGTTTCATTGTTAGCCCTCACGACAATGTTTCCAGAACGGCGTGAAGTACTCTGCCCAGAGCGAACACTTGTACTAGTTTCGCATTCACGTCGTGCACATTTTTCTGGTGGCAAAGGCCATAACCTGGCGTCCAAATTACGAACCCACCAGTTCATTTGAAGCGTATGCAGTCTATTAAAGTCACTGTAATCGCATCACATGGGGATCCGCCGGTTGACAGGGTAATAAAACGGCATTTTTGCAGTTGCGCAGTATAAGTGATTATTACTCTGAAGAACATAGCCTACTACGGCTAAAAGTTATAACATAATTACGTTCAGTTCATGTGTACAAATGTACGGAATAGTTAATACCTGACTTTTCTGTTTTCCAGTTGTCAGAAGTAAGTTGTTTACAAATCTAATATATTAGAATTAACGCTTATCGTCTTCGTAATTTTGAGAGTTTCTGTGTGTGACATTCTAAACGTGATCTTCAAAAGCTGTATGTTCTAGGATAGGTTATTGAGATAGGATTGCGGGAAGTGGGACGCCAAACGATTGCATTTAGCACCATAATCTATCATAAATACCGGCACATTCATTTTTATTAACATATCGATATTAAAAAGAAAAATAAGTTTATACCGCTAGCTCCACCTGCGCCCCCCTTGCAACATCATCACGCCCCCCCCCCCCCCCCCCCCAGGAGGGTGCGCCCCCCAGTTTGGGAACCTCTGTTCTAAGGCATCGTAAATGGAATATATGAAGGTACAGTTGTGATAGTTTTAGATCATTAAACAGTTGGCGTCGAGATTTTTTTGTAAAAAAGTAATTACTTACGTTTTGCTGATCTGCGTTTCGTCACATCTGGTCTGGATGTCGCACTACCGCTTTTATTACTGCCATATATGCGCAACTTTGTGTTCCGACCTCGTTCCCACTCTTCACCATGTTTCTCACTGTTTTTTGTGGTGTTCTATTGTTTTTTTGCCACTCCATGTAACTATTTCGTCGGACACTGCTTTTCACAACGTAAATATTGCGATTCCATTACGCGTTTCCTCCTCTTAGGCGTGTTTACCTATTTGTTGCCAACCTAAAGAACTAAAGAAGTATGAAGTATATGTATTTGTATGAGAGAGAGAGAGAGAGAGAGAGAGAGAGAGAGAGAGAGAGAGTGTATCGACAAGTTTTTTTTAGGTTGGTGGATTGAATTGTATGGTGTTGTACTGGCTGTTAGCGAGTGGATCAAAACTTTGGTGACAGCTGATCTGACTTTTCGTTTCATTATTCTGTGGAAGGTTTGATGGGTAAGTGAGTGTGAAGATGATGGGTGATATTATTGTATTGGACAGTATCATATTTATCCTTTTTGGGAGCGTTATTCTATTTGTGTAAATAATGAATTGCTTTGGCTTTCTATATGTGGTAATTTTCTTGCAGGGTTAGGTGGTGTTTTTTTATTGTTGATTCTAATTATTTCCATGTTATCTTCTCTCGTGGTTGGTTTGTGGTCATTTTCTCCTAGGTGTTCTGCAGATGTGGAGTGGTTTGTCCCTTATTTCCAGGCTCTTATGTGTTCTTTGTATCTGACATCAAATGTTCTACCTGTTTGTCCTATGTATCTGTTTTCACTGTAGTTGATAAAAAACACCACCTAAACCTATAAGAAAATTACCACATACAGCAAACCAAAGGAGAAAGGAAAACCCTGTTGAATGACTAAGTATGCATGTCAAGCAATTCATTATTTACACTAATAAATAATAGAATAACGCTCACAAACAGGATCAACATAATAATACTGTCCAATATAATAATAATACCACCCAACATAAACAATAATGCATGACAAATATTTACAAATGTAACCTAATGTACCTTCCAAAGGTCCCAAGTGGAATGGTCGTCATTTTTTTAAGGAACACCATATGAAAGAATCATTTTACAAACACTAATGCACTGAATTTAAAATAAAGTTTTTTATTTATAAGGTAATTAACATGTAATAGAACTACTATAATACTTATTTACGATGAACACATTACTGCACTGAAATTGTGCAGAAGTTATATTGCACACAAATCAGTTGGTTCTACTGAGAAATTCATCAGTGGAGTAGAAGGAGTTGGCCACCAATAAATCCTTTAGGCTTCTCTTAAACTCAATTTCATTGGTTGTTAAGCTTTTTATGGCTGCTGGCAAGTTATTGAAAATGTGTGTTCCTGAATAATGGACACCTTTTTGTTCAAGAATAAGTGACTAACACCACAAAAAGGAGAGAGAAACATGGTGAACAGTGGGAAGGAGGTCAGAAGGCAAAGCTGTGCTTATATGGCAGTAATGAAAGTGGTAGTGCAACCTTCAGACCAGATGTGAGGAAACGCAGATCAGAAAATCGTAAGTAATTACTTTTTTACAAAAAATCGCGACGTGAACTGTTCAATGATCTGAAACTAACAAAACTGTATCTTTATAGAGCTCACTGATGGTGCCTTAGAACAAGATAACGCGAAACGCGTATGGGATAAATATATTAAGTAGGAGCAGGAAAATGCAGTTTTATTTACAAAACAAGTATTAATCACGTTTGTTTCGTTTAAGAAAGTTCGAGAGTTTTCACATAAAAAATTCGGAGTCATCGCTTTTCAGAACGCCCTCGTAATTTCAGTAACAAATTGTCCTCACTCTGAACTCTCATGTGAGTTCCACCTTTATAACAGAACTTTCATACAATTGTATCCAATATGGAAAAATAGAAATATCACATACAAAACAAAAATCCGTATTTTTAATACAAATGTGAAGGCTGTCCTTCTGTACGCCAGTGAAAGCTGGAAAATGGATAAAAAGATAACAACAGCTTCATAAATAGATGTCTTCGACGCATCATGAATATCTGGTGGCCAGAAAAAATATGTAATGAGGAGCTCTGGCGAATAACAAACCAGATACCTATAGAAGACCAGATACGAGAGAGAAAGTGGGGCTGGTTGGGGCACACCTTGAGAAAACCAGATGGAGCCATCGAGAAAAAAGCATTGGAATGGAATCCCCAGGAACAAGGAAGAGAGGAAGACCAAGGGGCACATGGAAGAGGACAGAGGAAGGGGAAGCAAAAAGAGTTGGCAAGACCTGGGCAGAATTGAGGCAAAAGGCCAAAGACAGAGACGGATGGCGAGTTCTCCTGGATGCCCTATGCCCCCATAGGGGCCAAAGGAATTAAGTCATGAGTTTCAAAATTTTGATGTGAATTTTTGTATACTTGTAATCATTTTTAGTATTTCAATGGTTTTCTGACCTGATTTAATCCCACAGTATGGAACTATTATTGGAATAGAATAAAGATCAGAAAACGAGGTCTCTTGTGCGCTACACTTCATCCATTATTTTCATTAGCCACTTGAAATCATTCCTGTTCTCGTAGCTGACAGACAGCTATGTACGTACAATAGAGACGAGGCCAAGTATAATAATTGTCCAAAGGATTTGATAACATTTAATGTGCTAGGTAAAGGAGATATATTCCTGAGTTACTTTGTTTACCGGACATTAATTTAAAGAGGAATTAAGACAAGTGAATCTAACGAACGTACGCGGCTTTGGATACGGGTTACGAGATCGCTGTTTCTGAACGTAACTAATGGAACTTAAACCCTGAACACCATTATTTGGAAAACTTTGACACGCCACTTGCCCTTTAATGCTCACTATGGAGGTGCTGCTGCTGTTGTGAAGCTGTTACCCTCTGAAGTTCGGGAGCTTCCGTGCTACCTTTTATCACCGTCCGTTGAACAGCAGCGTCGGTAGCAAACTGTGTTTGGGCAACAAGTGCAACTTTCTCCGGCGAGAACAGTCGCTCGCTCCACAGCGCAGCAGTTTGGCTGCACACTCTTGGAACTTAAAACAGCCCTTCAGACGGAGCTCGAGCCCCAAATTAAATTATCGGAGAGGTAGGTGGAGATAAAGAGAGAGGGGAGGGGGGGGGAGTAAAGCGGAGAGAGAGAGAGAGAGAGAGAGAGAGCGAGAGAGAGAGAGAGAGAGCGCAGGTTCTTTTGTCTCAGGAAATGAAACACTTTGCCTCCCGCCGCCCCCCCCCCCTCCCCTACCCTTGTCGAGGGCTGCTGCGGGGAGAGCGGCACTTGTTAGCGGCGCGACGTTCCCTTGTTTAACACTGCGCGCCCCTAACGAGCTGCAAATTAAGTTCCAGCAACAGCAGCGGCCGCCGCTGCCCTGGAATTCGCCGAACGGAAGCAGCGGCCAGATGTTTCCTCCGCAGTCCCAATTCCGTGTGCAGAACGGACTACGGTTCAGTGAATAACTGCTTTGATTAGTAACTTCTTTGTTCCGAAATAAATTTTTACTCCAATCCCTTTTACGCGGGGCAAACTGCAACAGTCTGCTTAAAACAGAGGTCCTTAATAGGTAATCCGAGAAAATTGTACAATTTGTAGAATACTTGTTTAAATTACTCAGTTAGTTTTCATCTCGCCTCCGTTTTTATTTAATCAGTGGGCCACGTAAGGACTGCGCGCGAGAAGCTAGCGATTACTGCAGTTTATTCGTCTGAGCCACATGTTTTTCACCAATTCAAGGAATTCATCCAAACATTTGCCACCAGTTTTCCGTTTCCCATTACAGAAAATGCCAAACATCGCAATATCCGCTCAAAATTTGTTTCGGATTTGTGCGTCTTCTGGTAATATTCCCAGACCATCTAGATCTTTCTGGAAGTTCATCCATCATGGTAATACTAACCAAATGAACACTGTTTTTGCCTTGTTTCGCAAATTTTATTATGGTTGCGGCACAATCTATGTTTCGAGTTATAAGCACATTTTCAAGTACATTACTCGTTTCAAAGGTGGTAATGCAAGGTAAACATAATGATAAGATAAGGATAATCTTAACTTCTTAATGTAGCGATCCTTGGCTTAAGGTAAAATTACTTCAATCACCTCTTTCTTTTGACAAATTACATATGGAATTACACAATTCAGCAGTTACACTAACATGACTTAGTATACCTAAGAATAAAGTTATGAATCAGGCCAGAACTTCTTATCTACTGATGGATTGAAGCTCGAAGTTTTACTTCCTTCCCGGAGTTGTGATATCATCAAAACAGGTGAATAACTGAATTAAGTTTCCCGTTTAATCTGTCTTTTAATTTCTAGAATTTCTATCTGACTGAGTTTAGCTCTCTTTTCCTCCGTGTGTAAGACTAGTGTTTACATCCCCACGCCTATTATTAAACGAGCAAACCCAATAAAATTGTTCACCACCTTTAGATGATATAACTCTGGGATAGAAGTGAAACTTTCGGCCTCAATCCATCAGTAGATAAAAACTTCTATGCTGATGCATAACTTTATTCCTAGGAATGCTAAGTCATGTTAGTGTAATTGCTGAATTGTGTAATTCCATACGTAATTTATCAAAAAATTGTTATTGAAGTAATTTTACATTAAGCCAAGGATCGATGTAGTAAGAAGTTGAGATGACTATCTTTACCTTATATCATGTTTACCTTTCATTATCTTCTTTATCCGAAACCTAGGTTGTGCAGTAACCATGATAAAATTTGTGAAATAGGGCAAGCATAGTATTTGTTTAGTTAGTTTACAATGTTTACATTGTTTCACCACGAACTCACAGTTGATTCAGTTAAAATCATGGTAATGTTTATGTTTTTGACTCAAAGTCGTTGAGATGCGATACTTTCCATTTGGTGTAACTCACTCTTCCTCCAAGACAGTAAAACAGAATTTTGCGTTTGAGCATTGTGTTGTGATGCAGTACATTTCTTGTACCGATATTGTTATGTTTGGACCGAGTATACTGCGTAATATCTTTCGACGTCTCTCTCTTTTTATCGTTATTTTTTTTCCTCTTCTTGGAACCACTGAAGTGGAATGAGTGGGCAGAGATCAACTACTTATATGGAATGCAGAAGTGGTGTTCGGGGTGACTCCTTCCATGTCTCACAGATATTTGGAACTGAAGATAAAATGATATGACCAGTTTCCATTGTTCTAAAAATCACCTTCGGATCTAAAACAGAAAAAAATTTATTCATAAAAACTTCTATCTACTTGTGTTACAGGGCAGTTTATTCCCTAATTGTGCAGACACCAACAGTCACAACAGTCAGTGAACTCAAACCACCAGTGCTGCATGAAAACTGCAAGCACTGTTCACTACTGCGAATGATTGCATTTCTAATTACTTCTACACCTTATTTCCTCTCGGTATGATGAGGAAGACTTGTTATTTCATCAGCCGTTGGGCTTTTAGCTGGCTCGTGAAAGGGGAGTTTCATTTAGGGGAATGGAACAGTCAAAGAAGTTTTCTGCAGAAAGCCATTCTCTGTGCAGGTAGGGAGCAGATGAGGGCAGGCTGCTACCCAGCCCAGCAGGAATGTTGGGGAAGGCAGGGCGACGAGCCATAAAACTGGACTGGCAAGAAGCTCAAGGAATCCTCCTTAGCTTGGATAAGGATCTGAAAGACAGGAGAAAACAAAGTGAGGAACCATGAGAGCAACCGTTAAATCCTGGTGCGGCCCGCTGCAATATTTGTTCAAATTCTAGTAAGGGGTTCTCTGGTTGGCTCATAGCTATTACTTCAGTAGTGGGGCGAGTGCGTGCGTGCGCGCCCTCGCATCTTTTGATTGGCCATGGCTGAAAATCTATATGAAGTGGGAGAGATTTTCTACCTTACTCCCTGTGCCATGTGAGAAATACACCTTATTGGTTAACCATGACAAAATCCACAGGAGTAGGAAATTGTTAAGCTTGTTTAACGAGCTATCATTGGTCAGAATTCGCAAGGTCTACTGCAATTGGCCAGCAAGATTCTGATACTGATGCAACCAACTAAATTTCGTAGAGGAAAGTTAGAACACACTTCCTGAAAGAATGCTGTAGAAGTCATTTCATCTGCTGGGTCCTAGAGCTGTAGGAGGACGTATCTCTGACAGAGCAGAATACAGAGGCTAGGCTGAACTTAGGGTTTTCAACTGTCTTCTGTCTCTCATAGCTTGAAACTAATAAGCATGTGCCATAGTTGCAGTCACCGAGACAAGGAGAGCATGAAATCAATCTGCATCAGGGTTTAATTTTGTGAATATAATTTTCACAACCAACTAGTTGCACCTATCATGCTCTTAGGGGAGAGTTTTGGTGTTCGTTTATGCCTTTCCAAAGACCTTTTTGTAAATAAGTAATCTTTTCCTCAATCGTTCGCTGTATTTGTGACAATTTTATATTGTTCTTTTGTTTATCCAGGTATCTGTGTCAAGGCTGTAGTTTGATTTCCAATCTCTTGTCCACTTGTTAAATGTATTTATTCTTGATTGAGTTGGTACATCATTTTTGATGTCTCTTGGTAGTAAACCAGCTTGTTATAGTGACCATTTGTTTCCTTTCATAGTTTGAAGGATCCCTTCATTAATATGACAATTTTGAGTGTGGTACCCACGTTTGCATGGTTAATTAGGCCTTCCCTAGTAATTTTCACTCAATAAGCCATTGTCCATTGTGCAACATTGTTTCTTTTAAATTTGCATTATCTTATGGGGATCGTCCCTTCTCTGCAGGTCACTGGGGATGGGATCTGTACATTGTAGAGGTATGCTAAACAGCCCTACTGCCACAGCACACTATTAATACAAAAAGAAAACAGTGATGAACATACCATACAACGTTTTTACAAAGTGTAACACATTACATGCAGTACAATCGAGGGTCGAATCATTAAAACTTCTGTGTGTTTTATGATGCTGCCATTTAAGATAAAAACAAGGATGCATTTGCTAGAGGACCCCAATGTATGCACAATTACATAATAGAGTTTATCATATAAAAACAAATTTAAGCAATATATAAAAGAATGTTCCAGGTTAATTTATGGTTGTAGAAGAGTTCAAAAATTGAAAACAGTAAGATGTGGGAAGGATATATGAGAAGATTAAAGAACATAACACTAATGACCAGGCTGCTAATTGATAATGGAAGGTGCTCCTTTGTAAATTAGGAAGTAATTTAACACATAAAATGTAAGATACAAAAAATGTTGTACCATCATTCTGAAATATGTTTTGAGAAAAAGTGCATTGTATTATGTATTATACAAGTGTATGCTGACGTTAAGGTTGCACAATCTATGAACACTAAAGCTGAACTACTATGGTGAAAATGCATATACGTGAGTCATATAAAATAAATGACTTGCTCAAGAGGGAAGTTCCATAAGCTCTACAGTGTTTTGCCACAACCACAATACGATTATGATTTGCAAGGTACTGAGAATACAAGCGCAAAAAAATACAGAATTGATTCGCAAAAGATATGACGAAATGGTTTACGACTTATGTAAAAAAATAATAACAATAATGAAGAAAAGAAGGTTGAGAATGTGCATGCATTTCGTGATACCATTGTTAATCTTCCACACATTAAGTTAACTAGCGACGAAGAGGGGCTGTTAGACAAACGGCTCTCATATAATATCCGTTAACGAATTAATGAAGAGAAAATTTGACAGATCATAGCAGAAACCAAAGTTGACTGATGTAGATAAAATGAATAAATTTAACACAGCCAACACAGCAATCAAAGTTAAAAATATGTTATCAGTGAACCAAGACGCTAACATTTTGAGAAACAATGACATGCACAGTCTAAACAACGTGAACAAAAAAATTAGATGGTTAGAAAGCTATCATCACTCAGACTGACAAGAGGAGCACAGCTGTTACTGGATGTGATAGCGAGTATATAAACAAAGCTGAAAATTTTTCACTGTAAATGGCGTTGTACAAATTAAAAAAGATACAACAAAAAATTTCAAAAATGACTTAGGAAGAAAAATTTAGTATATATATATTTGCTCTCAGATACTGAAAACTTATCTTGTAAAGTAATGGACCCACAGATTCCAGAACTGAGATTCCAAACTCCACAAGAACGAGAAATCTGTTTACCCTGTAGTGAATGACATCACACGACTGTGTTATAAGCTTAACAAGCTTCTGCAAGACAAGCTAAAAAGTGTTTACATACATCAGCAATCGTCCAGCACATAAAACAGCTAGGAACTTGCTAAAGAAGTAGAGAACATAAAAACTGCAGATGCTGCAATGTTAGGGTCTGATAATACGCATTCCTACGATCACAGTCATGGTATTTGTACGGGGAAAAAAACACCTCATTCAGAGGCAATGTCGTACCTCAATCTGTAAAGTGGGTGTAGCTTTTAACATGGATACTTGTGTGCACCTGTAGAACCAAGACCGCTTGTGACAGTAAAATAAGGTAGTTGCTGCGATCGGGTTTTCTTTAACATCTCACCGATTACGTGTCTCTTTCTAGGACAGGGTGGAAGGACTCTCAAGAAAAACGTAGGAGACATGCACAAAGATCGTTTATTTTCGGACAGTATTATTTCGTATTGCAGGCAATCATGTACTGACGAAGTATTATATTTAGTAGTAGTAGTAGTAGTAAATGCGTGATATGTTCGCATTTGAGCATTAGGTTTATTAAGTATGTGTTTGTGCAAAGGAAATGACCATATCCACTCGTAAGGAGGGTATGGATTTGACTTGGAGCACTGTGATAGCAAAGGGAAGAGTATGTCCAGTCGTAAGGAAGGTACAGATTTTTCTATTTCCAGAGCCACTGCCGACAGCAGGGTGTACAGGGTTATTACAAATGATTGAAACGATTTCACAGCACTACAATAACTTTATTATTTGAGATATTTTCACAATGCTTTGCACACACATACAAAAACTCAAAAAGTTTTTTTAGGCATTCACAAATGTTCGATATGGGCCCCTTTAGTGATTCGGCAGACATCAAGCCGATAATCAAGTGCCTCCCACACTCGGCGCAGCATGTCCCCATCAATGAATTCGAAAGCATCGTTGATGCTTTAAACCGTGAGATTGCACAAAACACGTTAACTTTTGGTGAATTGTGAATTTGCTGCACGAATGCATGAGGATTCTCTACCGCCCAGATTCGCACATTGTGTCTGTTCACTTCACCATTAAGAAAAAATGTTGCTTCATCACCGAAAACAAGTTTCGCACTGAACGCATCCTCTTCCATGAGCTGTTGCAACCGCGCCGAAAATTCAAAGCGTTTGACTGTCATCGGGTGTCAGGGCTTGTTGCAATTGTAAACGGTAAGGCTTCTGCTGTAGCCTTTTCCGTAAGATTTTCCAAACCGTCGGCTGTGGTACGTTTAGCTCCCTGCTTGCTTTATTCGTCGACTTCCGCGGGCTACGCGTGAAACTTTCCCGCACGCGTTCAACCGTTTCTTCGCTCACTGCAGGCCGACCCGTTGATTTCCCCTTACAGAGGCATCCAGAAGCTTTAAACTGCACATACCATCGCCGAATGGAGTTAGCAGTTGGTGGATCTTCGTTGAACTTCGTCCTGAAGTGTCGTTGCACTGTTATGACTGACTGATGTGAGTGCATTTCAAGCACGACATATGCTTTCTCGGCTCCTGTCGCCATTTTGTCTCACTGCGCTCTCGAGCGCTCTGGCGGCAGAAACCTGAAGAGCGGCTTCAGCCAAACAAAACCTTATGAATTTTTCTACGTATCTGTAGTGTGTCGTGACCATATGTTAATGAATGGAGCTACAGTGAATTTATGAAATCGCTGCAATCATTTGTAATAGCCCTGTATTTCCGATACTTCGTTCATTGTCGAATGCCGTTCAATAGAGACCGCGATCATAACATTTAATTGTAAGTGTAATGATAAAAGACATATGTGACCAGTTTTCTGGAATAATTCCGTGTGTGCATGGGCTGTGGTGGGAATGATTCACGTTCCCCATTAATGGCAGCAGCCGTCCGAACGCCGAGGACTGTTGGCGTGTAGGAATGTATGTGAGTTAACTTTGACGTCTCTAGACGATCGAATAGAGAACTGATACTTGGTATGTGTTGGGCGGCTTTTGTGATCGAGTGGAAATTTGAGAAGATTGTGTATGGAAGTGCGTCTGCACTGGACTGTTATTCCCTCTGATGTAAATTATTCATTTGACTGCTTCTGCACATTTCGGGCCTTTATTTAATTGAGAGAAGATCGACTGTGGTTTGCGTATCTGGCATGTGGAAGACACGTTTCCCTGTTCTCTAGACATGGGAAAGATCTTAGTTGGCTTGTAAATTATAGAGATGATTTGGAGAATGTTAAATTAGCGAGATCGGTATTCGCGGGTGGAGATATTTTTAATCTGTTTCCTTCTAGTTACTCAATGGTCTAGAGCACGTTTCACCTAGCTAAAGTCTCGGGTTTGTAGAGAAATAATTTCCAGTCTGTATCTTTGGAATTATGTTGTGTGAGCGATCGAGAGGCTGCTGCTGTGTGCTTGGTATCGAGAAGTACCGTGATAATGTTATAATGGCTGACGAAGCAGAAATACTTGTGTTCGCATAATCCCAGAGTCTGGAGATGGATGTAGAAAGGCAAGCAAGCAGACAGACAGTAGCGCGTTTGTATCGATGGGGAAAGGAGCATGTCTTTGCACATCAGTTCTGAGAGTGACTTCGATTCAGTGAGGGCTTTCTGATGTAAAATGAGTGATTTTGTATGGCGTATGATATGAATTGTATGTTTACTACATCGATACAGTACACATTGATATACTGCTGAGCTGGAGATCAGTTTCATGCACTAATATTAAAGCTCCTGGCCCCAGTGGGCGGAGAGTGTAAATGAGTATGTGTGTTCACATATTTGACGATATGTATGGCACTCTGCTAAGTTTAGCTGTCTGTGCAATATTGCGATCAGTGTAAAATAGTTTATTGCGGCAGAATGTCACATCTGTAGAACGAAAGAAAAGGTGGATGGTGCTTCCCTAGGAGTGAGGAGCATAGTGACAAAGTGGGTGTGAGAGTAGGCATACAATAATTTTTTCGGGTGCTGTACAGATATAAAAGATAACTACACTCTTTGTGTAAGATGTGTATATATTGCATTGTAAAGTTAATGTGGATTATGTTGAGTAAAATGTGTATATATTTCATTGTAAAGTTAGTGTGGATTATGTTGAGTAAAATGTGTATATATTTCATTGTAAAGTTAGTGTTGTTTATGTTGTGGCATGGCTAGAGAGGATGTCTGTGTGTCCTATCGTGAGGGACACACATATTCAGCATATGGATAACGGAGAGAGATTTCATATGTTGAGAATTATGTGCACTATAGATAGTGAAATTGGTTCCAGACGCACAGCCGTCAAGAGGAGACATTAACTGTACAATGATGGGAATCAGGCTGTAGCAGCAATGGTAATATTTAATTGTAGTTACACTGGTAGATATGTTCCTGTCTTCCAATATCATTGAGAGAGTGATATGTATTTGATGATCTACTGACAAGTTTAGGGGTTTAATTGTCAATGCACTTAAGTGATCTATGCAAAATAATTTTACCGCTGAAAGTCCCACAAAAAAAAGAGGTGGATGGTGCCTGGATATCGGCGGCATCAGTAACTCGGCGAGTAAATTCGATAAGAGCAAATGATAATGTTGGATTCATTCACATGCTTTGTGCTGGGATATGGGAGACTCTACATAGCCGTGCAAACATTTGCGTATGTTGAGAGCAGGATGGGTATCGCATGATGGAGTGGTTATCATGTTAGGTCCGCGAGGAAGACTGCATTGGACGTTATTGTGTGTTACTTTCGTAAAGAGGTTCTGTTAGGGTAAGAATTTCTGTGGATACAAGCTGAGAGAGGACGAAAACTAATACAAAAGCGCATGTTAAATGTTTCTGGGGGACAATGGAATTTACTAGAGTTTGACTTGGTCATTATTTTAGATAGCAATGTGGCTTGAGAGTAAGAGTGAGAACGTTGCTAGATGCACTTGCGATGGTAAGTAGCTACGCGCGGTGAGGCGTCAGTCAATCACGTATGGTCCCTTAGAATCGCTAAGGAGAAAGGTTCTGCTATTCTGGAATGGATTTCTGCAGCGTCTTCGTCAGACCGCATTTAGAGTGAGGGTAGTGAGGAACCCCCTCCCCCCCCCCTCCTCCTGCTCCTCCTCCTCCTCCTCCTCCTCCTCCTCCCACGTGCGCATCCCTGCTTGGAGTGCGCGCTCTGTAAATAAGCCTTCGCCCCTGTCAGATCGTGTCGTCAACAGCGCCTACAATACAACTTTCGCCTGCATTCAGCAGCAGCTCGCGGCTGATCATGACAGCACGTGTACGTAGGTGAACAAGTATTTGGTTAGAAATTTCTCTTAAATGAAGTACGAATGAGGTGCTTGTCGGACCCAGGTGGGGGCCTGTGCATGGTTAGACAGCTGACGGCCACGCCATGTCGTTGTGGTTGCCTGTGCGCTCTACTGGAGAGGGGTTGGCGGAGGGTGCTTACACGTGTTGATTTATTTTGCGAGTGGGTCTGTCGGCAGTGCTATGCGTTATGTGGACACTTGACGAGTACCAAATGTGTCTACACATCCTTGTGCTGCATTATTTAGGACGAGTCTGCAAGTGTGTAATGAAATTATTTCAGTAAATTGGGAGTAGTTTGTGTGTCTGGAGAGCGTTATTTAGAAGTAGTTTACAGGTCTGTGAGCTGTGTGAGATGGCCCAAAGTATGTCTTTGGTATCAGTGTGATAAATAAAATGTTCCAAAATAAATAGAGTGCACTCCTTCCTTACTCTCCCCAGCAGCCCAGCGCGGTCTGAGACATTTTCGCACCACGTTCCCCCTACAGACCACCATCTGGGGTTCTATGATGTAGAATCACATGGCTAATGCAGTAGCCGATAGGAGTGCAGCATTCTGGGGGTGCGGGGTGGTATGTCAGGAATGAATGAATATTGCACTCCTAGTGGGAAAATGTGAAAATTGTCATTTCATATTTGAATATGCAAATTGTACATTCATATATGGAATATGATTAAAATTGAAATGGAATTAAGTACTTAGCTAATTGATAGGTTAGTTGCGTGATGTGGGTGTCACATGTGTTCACTGACATTCGTTAGGATATTTGCAGAAGGCTTTCTGTGGTGCTGGTATGCAGTTGCAGGGTGGAGGCTGTGAGGTCAACAGTTGAGTGCTCACGGGCCACTGATGTGGCACATGTCTGGTTATAACGAGTCCAAGAGAAAGAGAGCAGATCATCTTGTGTCATCACTCGACGTCACAGTAGCACCCTCTGGTGGCCACGATATGAACTAAGTCAGTTGGGCTCTCAAGCTCGTAGTGAACACACTGGTGCCGCCATCTTGAATAACGGCAGTTGCGTCCTTATCTGACGTCAGGAGAGCGGCCTCTGGTGGCGACGATATGAACTAAGGCAGTTGGACTCCAGACGCAGTGGCAAACGCAACTGCGTGATATTGGTCAGGTAATAAAGAAGTGTCCTTTCCTCCACGAATCATTAGGAGGAGGTCGGGTTAGCGTAAGTGTCGTTTCTTTCGTGCCATCAGCGAAACCGCAAGTGACCTATGTTCCCACCAACTTTGAAACTTGGCACCAGTTTGTAGGAGGAGTTGGCGCTCGGGCGACTTAGGTTAGTGGACGTGGGCAAAGTGTCCTATCTTCCCACGAGTTTCTCTGCTTAGTAGAGATAAGCGTGGTGTGGTGCATTATCCTGTTGGAATTTGAACTTCACACCATTTTTCTGGGGAGGGGTGCGTGGCACTTTCCCACCAAAATTCAAACTTCCCGCCAAAATCCGCCACCTTAAATGACGACGTAGCCGCCATTTTTGATGACGTCATCGCTGCCATATTGGCTAACAGTACTTTGGGGTGGTACATTGTTCCAGATCATGCAGTTCTTAGCAATGTCATCAGCGAATCGTAACACTGATATCCTTTCACCATGAATTTGAACTCCAGTCCTAAACTTTTCTTTATTTCCATCATTGCTTCTTCGATGTATAGATTGAATAGAAGGGGCGAAAGACTACATCCCTGTTTTACCCCGTTTTTAATCCGAGCATTTCGTTCTTGGTCATCCACTCTGCGAGGTGTCGGGGCTAGCAGTGTATTTAACACTCAATTCTTCTAGAATCTACATGTGTACATGATGTTCTAAGCCCCCCTATTCTAACTCCAACTTTTGCTGTTGCACAAGGATAAAAAAAATACGCGAACTGACTCTAATCAACCCTGCCAGTGGAGTAGAAGAGAGTTTGGCACCTGCAATAATTTAATTTGATAAATAAGTTAAATAAACGAAGGTTTCATTAACATAGTGAGGAATGATGGGGTTGCTCTACTGATTAACAGAATGAAAGTTCTGTCCAAAATAACAATATGATTTATTAAGACTAAACACAAAATAATAAACAAAGACACATGAACATTTACAATACATCAAATTGGCTCAAATTGGATATTCAAACAAACGCTGTGAATGTGAAGTTGTCCCTAAACTAGATTGCGAGGATTATGACGAAGTGGTATGTGCAGCCAATTCCTTGCAACTCAAATCTTAGGGAAAACACATAGCCAACCCAACATTAATTGATGCTACCCATGACAGAACAAAGTTAGAAAAAAGACGAACAGGCGCGCTCTGCTGAGCTCTGATTATCACCTAGGAAAATCCATATCTGCCGGTGCTGCGGACATACATTACCAAACTGTCTTCTTGACTGCCAGGACACGATCTGGCGTACCGGAGCTGTTGGCTGGTTGCTTCGATGTCCTCGACCGAAAGGCGAGAGCCGACTACCCTCAAGAGCACCCGTACAAAACCGAACACAGAACATTCCCGCCCCCACGACAGTGGCCGTGGTTAAACGTTCCAATCAGCAACTCGAAAACCGGCGGAAAATTCCACTCCATTGCCGGAACGCTACCATTCCACCAATGGAGATTCTTGGCGCCAATTTCTGCGCCGATCTTGCTACGTCACGGAGCTATGCCCTGAGCAAGCCAATCACAGTTACTATTTTGCAGAAAGAGCGGGAATTTTCCCGCCACAGCTGCCTGGGTACACAAGTCATTCCCACGCCTCGCTGGTAGCCCGCCAGAAAGTGTTTTCGCTAAGTTTCTGCGAAGTAACGGAACCTCTAGCCCAGCCGCTACTCCAGGCCCTGCGGGCGTGCCTCTTGACAATGTCGGCGTCTGCAAAGCATTCACTCGACTTCCTCACACCCGTCGGCTTAAAGCTTTCCAGATCAGCAGAGCCCGCCTGTCACCGGACCACCCGGATGACGAGAGACGCTGCGTGGGAAGTCCGTGTGTGAAGGAATAGCAACTTTCCACTGCATGCAATTAGAGAGGAGAATTGTAAGATAGAAATATGAGAGGGGGCTCATGCCACCTCTCATAGCCCCTACGCCATTTTAGATTGTAATTGGTGAGCGGTTGTCTCACTTAGGAGCAAGATAGTGAGTCAATCGCCCAAGAACAATCTCGCAAACTGGCTGCACCTGCCGCACTCTATAAAGAAAATAACTGCAACTGAAAAATGCAGCTCATAGAGGGAGGATTATTTATGATGTAGCCAACTTCACCTTCTGAGGATTATTTATGATGTAGCCAACTTCACCTTCTTAATATGGAACACTAACACTCACATCACACATCCATACCCAGGGAGCCCCTTCCAAACACCGATTCACACAGACATTCACTCTCTAAATATGGCCCGGGCATGTGAGCCAAATATGGAGCAATTTATTCTTTACAATCAGAGTTGGAGTGCTCCGCAATTAAATGCCCAAGATGTTACAACAATTTTAATCATTAAACTAACCTGAACTCACTCACACATGATACTATTTAAGTTAACAATCTCTTTGTGAGCTTTCAGAATCTAATTACGACCTCCGATTCATTCTGTCTCCCTGCAGCAAGAATAACCTTTACAAAATGTTCCCTGAACTGCTGGTCCATTCACAATGACAGTGGTGGTATCTGCTTCAGTTTATGGGGACTTCAGGCACACTGTTTCCATACACTCAACAATAAATACAAGATACAAAAAAACATGGTGTGGAGAACAATACAGTAATTTGTAATAAGAATTACAGTGTAAAACAAACACATACAAGGTGTCACATACATTACAAAAACAACACTAGAGAAAGAAATTTAAAAAAAAAACAAGGTTCATGGGACATTAAGTTGTGCATGCACATTGCACACTGTTCACGACTGTGCTGAGAATGAGGCACTAAATCACATTGTTAGAAATGTTCGAAGCACTTCACAAATTCATTAGTTTCTCTGAGGGGGTTGGTATGTTGAGTCATATGCATTGATGCACGTGGTTCCATGTCTTGAACATTGGAGGGGGGCATTTGGGATGGGGCCACAGTACTGACATGACATAGGGCTAAACGTCGGGTGCTGTTGCTACGTTGTTGCAACAGCAATAGGGAGTGCTGGAACGTCTGCAGTACACTGTTGAGATTGTAGTCAGACCCACGCATATGATCACGGCAGTACGGTAGGAAGACACAGTGATAGGCCCTCCTCACGTCGATTAATTGTCTCTGAGGTCTACTTGTTGGGATACATCACTAGTCTAGGTCTCTTCTCTCGCTGGACAGTACTTTACGTTTCCCAATATTGCAGTTCGACGAGGGATGATGGCACGTGGAGTGACTCCACAAGTGTGTGAGGTCATCCATACAGGATCGAACTAGGAGTGATGATTGCTAAAACTGCTCTCTAATAGAGAGGAGAAGTTAGAAATGAGACCATACATTTGTTAGTGTGGCATGATACTGCTTTGTGTATGCAGATCGGCCAATGCTAGTGAGTTGTAAAAACCCAAACAGGTGAGTATATAGCGTCCCTTTCTGTCCTGAGGCACATGAAGCGCAGGTTCTGACACGATATGTGATCTTCTTCATGTACTCACGACAACGTGGCCTGCCGCAGGGAATCTCTCCAAACGGCCGCCGTGTCCGGAGAGCTAGCGGGCTGTCGCGCGTGGGTCGCATGTCAGTGTCAACGGCCAGCCTCACTTTCGCTTGTGGCCTGGCAAGGATCCCGCCTAATCCATCAGGTACATGACCCGGTGACTGTCAGCTTGTAGGACCGGACCCCCTCACTCCCCTCACGTCAGGTAACGCGCCGATGCTCTCCTCCTGCAGGTAGCCGATGACCTCCGGCTGGCCTCTGCATTGCCACGATCCCCGTCATCTGCACAATTCTTACAAAAATCCTATGCCTAACTTTTCCCCATGACCTTCTATGTTATAATAAATTTACATAACGATACATTGATGGTCTGTCATTTCAGACACTGTAATTTTAATTTTATAGTTATTTATCTGTAGCTATCATAACAAAAATGGAAATAATTTATCTTGATATTTGTGTAGAGACCGATCTCACTATTGTACATGGTGTGTGACGCTATATTGGATGAAGAACTAAATGTGTGGGCCCGCACTAATATTACTATTAATTATATAGATCGACAGTAGACATGCTCAAGAATTAACTACCATTTGCCAACGATCTACATTCTATGTCTTTTAATTCAGTTATGTTGTTATGCAGGTCTAAGTTTTACTGAGCTATAAAGAACATGCAACTTCGCTCGCCGGTCGTCCCTCCATCTCGGGTCTGTGATTTGATGACCTGAAAAATAGCATCCCAACAGGCGCGCGCCACACTTGTGGTAGAAAACCCCCACAATATTAATCTAGTTATTGTTAAATCCTACAGTTTAACTTATCCTAGTATAACGTACTTTCCATTTTATTTATTTATTTATTTATTTTATTTATTTATTTATTTATTTTTGTTTACCTTATACAATACTCTTACATAATTCCTGTTACGTTGAGATGTCTCGCTGCTCGCCGCTATTGACGACAGTGATGTGCGCACCGTACGACATGACCTCCAAGTTTTCATTACGCCTCACTGAAACTCCGGAGACTGGGTTAGCCATGGCTATACAAGACAATAAATTTATAGTTGAACTTAATTTTGTATGTGATGCAGTCTTAGCAATGAAAGCGCACCTTTCCAGAGGCAATGTAATTTGACCCAGCCAAGTCTGGTTCCTGTTGAGGATTCAGTCGCCCACCACACGCCAGCTACACAGTATGTCACGAATATCCTAGTATGAGTCACTGGTTATTCATCTGTGACAGTCGCAAGCAGCATGCTAAATCCCCAACCAGCACATTGGCATGGTAGGCTTTATGCCCGCATATCTACCGTCTAGGCCCTAGGGCACCATTGGAGTCAAACGCTCACAGGTTCACCCCGACTTGCAAGACAACAATGTTGGCGCATCACTGTAAAAACTATACTGCCAATATTCATCCTCGAAATCACGCAATATACCACAATCTTGCAGTGCACTGACGCGTGCCTGCAAGCATTGGTATGAACGTCTCACGAACTGGCTGTGGCCGCTATGGAGCGTTTCACGGCTTCTCAGAACGCTTCTAAGAGCACGTTCTTGTATGCGCCCGTTTGTGCGACGTCTCGTCACTCATCTTTATCCCTTAACATGGACACCAGATAGGAAAGGACAAAAACATTACTCATGGAAAGGTAGTGCTTCTTATCGCAACGACAGAGGAGATCCCGAACATAGACAAAAAATTAACAGCAGTAAATTCTTATGCGAGAAAACGCAGCGTGTTATTACTTTAATTAACAATCTTAATCTATTAATGCAACGAGTATTGTTCCCCGAAGAAAAGTTCATATCTTTGCCTATTCTACTATGTACACCACTTACACTACTACTATAGCAAGGTTCATGTATTTGCCCATTCTACTATGTACACCACTTACACTACTACTATTCCACGAACTCCTTTATGTGAGAGATGTGGTGGAATCCTATGGACTAGCGCCAATCCCTTGTTAGACTCCCCCTCCTCTGACGTGCATTAGGATTTGCAGGTCTAATTTCAATCTCCTGGTTCTCCTGTTGTCCTTGATTTCGTTCTCTCCAATTACGGTCGCTTTGCCGTTCGCTATTCCTCCTGTCCCAGATTCCTTGTCTAGATTGACCCTGTTCCCTGACGTTCTGGTGTCCGTGTCTCTGGTTTCTACAACCTTGAAAAGCGTAACCTTGATTTCCGTAACCCTGGTTTCCTAACTGACGAGTGCGATTATGCGATCTGTTGTCGTCTTCCCTTGCTGGCCCGTGGTATTTGTTATTTTGCGCCTTCTTCCTGTCCTTTGCGTCTTGTTTATCGAAGACTACTTCGAGTTCGCGCAATAGACTCTTGAATGTTTCTATGTCAGATCCACACTTCCCGACAAGTGTCTGTTGATACCTAACAGGCAATTTGGAAAAGCAAAATTTAATGATTTCTCCGTTGCTATATGGACTATCTAAAAACTGATTCTTCTTGAGTAAATCATCAAAAAATTTGGTTGCGCTTCTATGCCCGGACACTTCCAGTTCAGGACAAAATATTATTTCCTCTTTAATCCTGCCTTGCGTTTCCTTTGACCAGTAGGTCCGCAGGAATGCACCAACAAATTCCTGATAAGTCCGACACGTCGCTGCCACACCCCGCATCTTTTCCGCAGCTTGGCCTTCGATGTGTCCACACATGAATTCTAATTTGGCCTGGGTTGGCCATGACGACGGTAATGAATTTGTAAACTGCATCACCTAGCTCTTCGGATGCATCGACCCTCCATTATCTTGGAACTTCTGGAATTTTAGTATCGACAGGAAGTGATTGTGATCAAAATCCTGTCTGATCCTCGCACTGGTATTGTCACTCGTTTCCGATACTTGCACGTCTGCTGAATGTCCTGATCTATCTTGCTGATAACTGTGATTTGCTACCTCTGTATCACAGTGGCACTCAGAATTCACTCTCCTAAGTGGGCTACAATTATTGGAGCTATTACTCGCTGTTTCTCCGTGTGCATTGTTAGTTCCGCACTCGGTCATTGGGCTAGAGCACGGCGAGCTTTTCCTCGGAGACACAATTCTGTGTAGTCCATCATTGGTATCCGAACGCGCAGTGCTCGTGTGCCTGTTTCGCTCTAGTTTTGCTATCCGACTCTCTACTTCTTTCATTCGTTTCGCGATGTTCGTAACCGCGATATTACCTTGGGTTTTTAAGAACGATAGGGATTTTGAGTGAGCTTTTGTTGCACGTCGCAAGCGTCCTGCGAGTTGAGAAGTTACTTTTGCGATTTTCATTGCCCCTGTTGCTGCCGTTTTGGCTAGGGCTGCTACTTTTTGTGCTACCATTGACATTTGTTTTGCTTCTCCACATTCTTTCTTTATTGTTAGTAATTCCCCACGAATTGCTCCTATATGCGAAATTATAGTCTGAGTGTCCTTACGCTGTTCGTCCGCTTCTTCCTTCTCCTTCTTACGTTGTTCGTCAGCCTCTTCTTTCATTGATCGTAGGAAGCTCAGTATTGGGTTTATGTCATCCTTTTGATCCTCGTCACACATGGGCGATGTAACTCTGGACACCTGGGCGCTAGAGCTCTGACGTGACCAAGTTGGCCTCTGTCTGCTCTCGTTCGTTTGACTATAAACTTCTGCTACCGTCTCGATCTGAGTGCCTGTCTCTGTTTCATCCTCTAGCTCACTATCGTAATCACGGCCGCAACGCTGCTCTAAGATCGCGTCCAAATCACCTTCCTCATCAATGACCCTGGCGTCCTGTCCTGCTAAAAATGTGCCCATCTCATCTCCGAACCTATTCCCGTCGGTAAACTGCCCCTTATCCATTATGCTATCCTCTTTTGTTTTAGCGTCGCTCGATAATAGTCGTGCCTTACTTCTCGTTATCATTCATGAAAAACAAATTTATCTAAAATGCACAATAAAATTAATCTACTCCATATATTTTTTACACATAGACATAAAGTTTCAACAACGCCACTTCAATGCTGTAATTATACGCACGATTTGTTGTGGTACAGAAACCGCACACAAACCCAACAAAGTGTGATGTGATACGGACACACCATCAAAGGAACACAAATACAATGAACAAAAAAAATATATACACTGAAAACAAAAACTGTAATCATGCGCCGCTACTTAAAACTAAATGCGGAACTACCAGAAAAAGAACTTGGGTATTAATAAAAAAAATTAAGCAAAAAAAATTCTGAGTGTCCCTACTACTAATAATACTTGCTTATCAGAAGATTCCAGGAAAGATCCGAGGCTAAGGGTCGCCATTTTTATGCGTGGTGCCGGGGCTAGCAGTGTATTTAACACTCAATTCTTCTAGAATCTACGTGTGTACATGATGCTCTAAGCCCCCCTATTCTAACTCCAACTTTTGCTGTTGCACAAGGATAAAAAAAATACACGAACTGACTCTAATCAACCCTGCCAGGGGAGTAGAAGAGAGTTTGGCACCTGCAATAATTTAATTTGATAAATAAGTTAAATAAACGAAGGTTTCATTAACATAGTGAGGAATGGTGGGGTTGCTCTACTGATTAACAGAATGAAAGTTCTGTCCAAAATAACAATATGATTTATTAAGACTAAACACAAAATAATAAACAAAGACACATGAACATTTACAATACATCAAATTGGCTCAAATTGGATATTCAAACAAATGCTGTGAATGTGATGTTGTCCCTAAACTAGATTGCGAGGATTATGACGAAGTGGTATGTGCAGCCAATTCCTTGCAACTCAAATCTTAGAGAAAACACATAGCCAACCCAACATTAATTGCTGCTACCCATGACAGAACAAAGTTAGAAAAAAGGTGAACAGGCGCGCTCTGCTGAGCTCTGATTATCACCTAGGAAAATCCCTGTCTGCCGGTGCTGCGGACATACATTACCAAACTGTCTTCTTGACTGCCAGGACACGATCTGGCGTACCGGAGCTGTTGGCTGGTTGCTTCGACGTCCTCGACCGAAAGGCGAGAGCCGACTACCCACAAGAGCACCCGTACAAAACCGAACACAGAACATTCCCGCCCCCACGACAGTGGTCGTGGTTAAACGTTCCAATCAGCAACTCGAAAACCGGCGGAAAATTCCACTCCATTGCCGGAACGCTACCATTCCACCAATGGAGATTCTTGGCGCCAATTTCTGCGCCGATCTTGCTACGTCACGGAGCTATGCCCTGAGCAAGCCAATCACAATTACTATTTTGCAGAAAGAGCGGGAATTTTCCCGCCACAGCTGCCTGGGTACACAAGTCATTCCCACGCCTCGCTGGTAGCCCGCCAGAAAGTGTTTTCGCTAAGTTTCTGCGAAGTAACGGAACCTCTAGCCCAGCCGCTACTCCAGGCCCTGCGGGCGTGCCTCTTGACAATGTCGGCGTCTGCAAAGCATTCACTCGACTTCCTCACACCCGTCGGCTTAAAGCTTTCCAGATCAGCAGAGCCCGCCTGTCACCGGACCACCCGGATGATGAGAGACGCTGCGTGGGAAGTCCGCGTGTGAAGGAATAGCAACTTTCCACTGCATGCAATTAGAGAGGAGAATCGTAAGATAGAA
Source organism: Schistocerca cancellata (assembly GCF_023864275.1). NCBI lineage: Eukaryota > Metazoa > Arthropoda > Insecta > Orthoptera > Acrididae > Schistocerca > Schistocerca cancellata. The sequence goes on along the minus strand of NC_064631.1, from coordinate 716,372,812 downwards.
ATATGAGAGGGGGCTCATGCCACCTCTCAACTCTTATTCGCTCTTGGCTCTAGTACATGCTTTATGACTTATTAAATATGTAATAACTGTGGAAACCCAGGGTAACATTGGTTACTTCAGTATGAATGTGATGCGAGCTTAACTATTAACGTATGAGACTGGATAAGTTTAGCGGACGTTCGTTAAATACGAGGGGTAGGGAGGGGTTTGACAAAATCTCATCAATTCTCGTTTGAAGGGGTGGGGGGTGGGGGTGAGAGGGAAGCAATGAAAATCTCACGTCAATTTTTTAATTCAGAGAATATGTGCTATTACAACAGACAGTATTAAGTGCCTACCGATCTTTAGGACTTCTCTGCACTGAACTCGTGTGCATGCCTGGGAATACCAGATTTGAAACAAGTGCTGCACAAACGTCAGGTTTCATTCAAGGAGTTCTCTGCCATGCCGGTCGAAATCACCGCATGTCAATCAGGGAGTCACTCATCATTTTTGCAACACATAAAAAGTCTACATACAACTGTATCAAAACTTTTACAATGTTAAGCGGCACGCTGCCAAATCGATACACACGTGCGAACAGGAAGTTAATCGTTTATGGAAGGAAGTGAAGGTGAAGTGCACCGACAAGAGTTCTCTTAGTGATCATATAAATCAAGCTACGTAATCCCACGGTTGGAAGGAAGGTAGAAACAACGCTGTCTTTCGTCTGCTGAGTAAGAAAAGATACAACACATTTAATATACCGGGTGGTCAAAAAGTCAGTATAAATTTGAAGACTGAATAAATCATAGAATAATGTAGATAGAGAAGTACAAACTGACACACATGCTTTGAATGACACGGGGTTTTATTAGAACAAAAAAGAATACAAACGTTCAAAAAATGTCCGATAGATGGCGCTTCATCTGATCAGAAAAGCAATAATTAGCATGACAAAGTAAGACAAAGCAAAGACGATGTTCTTTACAGGAAATGCTCAATATGTCCACCATCATTCCTCAACAATAGCTGTAGTCGAGGAATAATGTTGTGAACAGCACTGTAAAGCATGTCCGGAGTTACGGTGAGGCATTGGCGTCGAATGTTGTCTTGCAGCATCCCTAGAGATGTAGGTCGATCACGATACACTTGCGACTTCAGGTAACCCCAAAGCCAATAATCGCCACGGACTGAGGTCTGGGGACCTGGGAGGCTAAGCGTGACGAAAGTGGCGGCTAAGCACACGATCATCACCAAACGATGCGCGCAAGAGATCTTTCACGCGTCTAGCAATATGAGGTGTTTTTTTTTTTTTGTTCTAATAAAACCCCATGTCATTCTACGCATGTGTGTCAATTTTTACCTCTCTATCTACACTATTCCGTGGTTTATTAAGTTTTCAAATTTATACTTTTTGATCACCCAGTATGTAACATAGCAATAAAAGCCAAATGTTTACTTCCTCATGGTTGGTGGCATGTTTAAAATAGTATTTCTGATCGCATGTTAAAAACACTGTTCAACACGCTTTCTAAATAAAACATGGTTTTACTGAAGCCTTTTTAATCAATGTGTGAAACAAACATTTTTAGGGATGTGTGTTACTTGCTAAAGGGACAATAAAACAAAGTAATATTTTTAATGTTATTTGAAAGCGACATTTTCCATTTTTGAGCTGAACAACTTTAAATTTTGAAAGGTGTAACAAACGTGGGGTTCGTATCACGCATATCAACAGGTTTATTTCGTAACGAAGCTTTTTCTCCCAGTAAAACGTCCGATTGTTGCAGCTTTTTCTGTTTTTGTCCATACTGCCTCCTCCCAAAATACGGAAAGTAGACAGCTTGCAGTAGTAGTAGTAGTCGTAGTCCACTGCCAAAGGCATCGGAACGACTTTCGCTTGTAATTTCGACACAGTGGCTTCCGGATCGGGGTCCCTTAGCTCAGATTAGTGGATTTACCCTCCTACATCATTCCTGAAAGTTTGTAACAACGTTACGGAATCAGCATGTACAATGTGTAATTCCTATTTGTGGGAGAACGATCGGCACTTTTCTTTTTACAGTGGCACAGATATTCTAGAAACAACCCGAAATGCGTTTCTTGTAACTTCTCTAAGATAATCGTCATTTTGCTGTCTAGTATAAGACAGAGATACACCAGCAACTGGGTAACATACCAGGTAATGAGCTTGTATTTTCTAAGATGGAATGTGGTCACGCGTTCATCGCTAAGTTTGATCTGGAGAAATGAAATCACTCGCAACGTCTGACTGTAAAAACGGAGCACACCTTCCTCCAATACACTTTTTTAAATACTAAGAAACGATGAGAAGATTTTGTGCGAGCGTGCATGTAACCAGAACATAACACATGTATGTTACAGAGGCTATATGGAGTAACCATCTGAAGTAATATTTACGAACAGCATTATCGTTCGGCCAGCCGCGGTGGTCTAGCGGTTCTGGCGCTGCAGTCCGGAGCCGCGGGACTGCTACGGTCGCAGGTTCGAATCATGCCTCGGGCATGGGTGTGTGTGATGTCCTTAGGTTAGTTAGGTTTAAGGGGCTCCGGAAAGGCTCAAAATCATGAAAAGTTCAATTTTTACTTTTTTGCGTTTTCTGAATCTGCAGACTGTTACCTTTTAATAGATATATAATTTATTCAATTCCGAAGACTACAACTATTTTTAAATTTTTTTTGAAATGTGTTCTGCATGGGCGTGGCCCACTGTGGCGCTGTTAAACTGCTGTCAAATGGTGTTATTATTAACGTTCGTGTTCATCAGGTACATTTTAGTGATGTGAGATAAAGTATGTGTTGTGGCTAACCTGTGATGGTTCAATATATATCGCTGGTGTGATTGTCGATTGTTTCATGCTTATTTACTCTGTCGTTATCTCGAAAATATTCGTAATTAATTCTGTTCCTTGAATCTCTGTTTTGTTGAAGTATAATAATGAGTAAAAGTAAAGTTATTAGAAATCCTCTGAAGGCTTTTAAGAAAAGGAGAAATGTTGGAAAGCCAAAGGTATGTGTTATTACTGTAAACAATAAAGACGATAACCAAGTGAGTGAACCTAACCTCTCAAGTACACCTGCCCATAGCAGTCAAAGTGGGAAAGAAAATACTTCACAGAAGAAGCTTGGTTCAATGAGTGAAAACTATGAATGTTTTATGGGCGAATCGGATGTGAATGAAATATTTGATATGTCGGTTCTCAAAGGAATTTTTACAAACTGTGTAAGATGTATTCATTGTAGTGAAGTTGGTCTCGAACTCTCCATAATAAAGCGCGTAGGACTTGCTAGTGAAATACAATCGAAATGTGATAAGTGTTCATACATGACCACCTTTTGGAATAGTGTTGCAGTAACTGCAACTGAAGAAAATGGTAGCAAAATCTACGAACACAACGTTAGATTTGTTTATTCCTTGCGTTCAGTTGGTAAGGGTGCTACTGCAGGTGCAATTTTCTGTGGCATCATGAATCTTCCAAATCCCCCAACCACGTTTACGATCTATAATAAATTAATAGGGTCTAAAGTAGAAGATGTCTGTATAGAATCTATGAAGAACGCTGTGGAAGAGGCAGTAATGGAAAATAATGGTAACAGAGATTTGATTGCAGCGTTCGATGGTACCTGGCATAAACGGGGACACACATCTCTTCATGGTGTAGTATCTGCCACCAGTATGTATACAGGGAAAGTTTTAGATGTAGCAGTAATATCAAAGTACTGTAGATGTCCACAAAAATATAAAGGTACACATGAAAATAATTGCAAAGCTAACTATAGTGGCAGTAGTGGAGGAATGGAAGTGGCTGGTGTTGCCAGTATATTCCAGCGTTCTGAGGCGTGTGATAAAGTGCGATATGTTAATTACCTTGGTGACGGTGATTCTAAAAGTTTCAAACATGTTCAAGGACTGAAGCCCTATGGTGATGATGTTGTAGTGCAGAAATTTGAGTGTTTTGGACACGTACAGAAGCGAATGGGAACAAGACTTCGGCGACTGAAAGCTTCGTACAAAAATCAAAAACTCAGTGATGGTAAAGGGTTGGATGGGAAGGGAAGGTTAACTGACAGTGTAATTGACAAAATACAGAACTATTATGGAATGGCTATTAGGCAAAATACACAAAGTGTCGACGAAATGAAGAAGGCTGTTTGGGCTCTATTTTTTCATACTTCTTCAACCGATGAAAATCCCCAACATAGCTTGTGTCCCAAAGAAGAAGACAGTTGGTGTAAATATAACAAAGGATTGCTAACTGGTGAAGTGTACACTCATAAGCATAGTCTGCCTCATGCAATAATGGAGGTGATAAAACCTATTTTCAGAGACTTAGCAGCACCTGAACTGTTGAAAAAGTGTATTCACGGAAAAACTCAAAACCCCAATGAAAGTGTAAATAGTGTTATATGGTCGAGAATCCCCAAGACTGTATTTGTTGGAAAAGAAACACTTCACTTTGGTGTGTATGATGCTGTTGCGACTTTCAATGATGGCAACATTGTAAGGTGCAAGGTATTTAGAAATATGGGAATGAAGATAGGTTCTAACATGGTACGAGCGATGCTTGCTTTAGACAAGGAACGCCTTCGGGCTGCAGACAGGGCTGTAAAGAGTCTAGAAATACAAGCAAGAGTAAACAGGAAGAGGAACAAGAGAAAGCTGGAGGAGTAGTTTGCAGAGCATGAAGATAATCCATCCTATGGACCTGGAATGCACTAAAAAGTTAATCCAATCTTTGTCGCTCGATTCCCAAAACTTTTATTTTCTCATAGTAATTACATGTTTTCTAAGGATCTTCCAAACATATTTGTTTCAAACTTTCAGTAAATGTTACACAGTACCTTCTGCATAATTTAACACAGCCTTTTTCCAAAAAACTGTATATTTTTGAATATATAAATAAAAAATTGCAAAAAAATGTTGTGAATTTTCATTACAATTGAAAAAATCATCTTTAATAACTGAACTAAAATTTTGTAAAAACCCTGTGTTAAGTTGTAGCCCATATTCCAATAAATAATCTGTAAAAAGTTCAACTTCGTACCTCAAATACTTTGTGAGGAAAGATGTAATTTATAAGCGTCATTTTAACATTGCAAGTATAGGGCGTTCCGGAGCCCCTTAAGTAGTTCTAAGTTCTAGGGGACTTATGACCTAAGATGTTGAGTCCCATAGTGCTCAGAGCCATAGCATTATCGTTCCAAGAAATTAATTTACTTGACTTCTTCATAGTTCTTCTTCGACCTTGTCTTATCGTCCCTTTGTCCGCAGTCATTCTTCATTTCCGTCATTGAAAAGTGAGGACAAGTCAACGATCTATCGGATTGTAGCGTTGCTGTTTATTCGGAGGAGAAATGTTTCTGTGTTGCGAAAATACGAAAGCGTTAATAAGGGACAAAAATGAATGCAGCACGGAAACAGTTTACTCACGTTTGAGAGCGTATTCTAGTGTGATGATGCTACGGTATTGATGAAACGGCAGGTATTACCGTGTTAATAAGATTTATTAAAGTGTACTGGTTTTATCCGTGGAGCTAACACGTGTAGTGGGCATAGGGGCCGAAGAATATTTACCGGGTGCGTCTTGATACGCTCGGTTTGAGGGAATTTTAGATGTTATCTACTGTCATTCCCGTGTGTTTCCCTCCGATTCTACCTTTTAGGCTCCAGTGTGCCGTAAAGGTACGTAACGACATGTGTGAGGCCGCACCAGGAAGAAGGTCCGTTTGCCAGACGTGTGCCTCCGCTTTGTCGTAGGAGGGCGCCACAGCACATTTATGCGAGAGGAATTAAACAGCCCCAGTGTTGTTTACGTCAGCGCTTCCGGCCAGGGCACGCCTCGGGGTGCTCGGCGTCAATCAAGCCAGCGAGCGGGAGCATTAAACAGGGGGGCACGCGCGCGTCAAGTGGGCCAGTTAGGACCCGACGACCCTCATTAAGAGCGAACGCCCGCCTGCCCGCTTTAAGGTCAACTGGCCCTAACAAAAGCTGCGCGTCGCGTTACTCTTCCAGATTACTCCGGGACATTAAGACTGACGGCCGTCTCTGGATTCCACTCCCGAGTTCCATCTAGTGATGACCTCTGCATTTCCGCCGTGCACAGTATATCATCCGGGAAAGAGAACTGAGGACCCAGATAGTGTGGCAGCACCGTCGTGTTCCCGCTCGAGAAGCAGGGACAGCCAACAACAAGTACTCCAGTATTCTTCACAAGTGGAGCACTGTGTCAACCTGCACACCTTTGTATGTCGAAGGCTTACATGTTGTTGTTGTGGTCTTCAGTCCTGAGACTGGTTTGATGCAGCTCTCCATGCTACTCTATCCTGTGCAAGCTTCTTCATCTCCCAGTACCTACTGCAACCTACATCCTTCTGAATCTGCTTAGTGTATTCATCTCTTGGTCTCCCCCTACGATTTTTACCCTCCACGCTGCCCTCCAGTACTAAATTGGTGATCCCTTGATGCCTCAGGACATGTCCTACCAACCGATCCCTTCTTCTAGTCAAGTTGTGCCACAAACTTCTCTTCTCCCCAATCCTATTCAACACCTCATCATTAGTTACGTGATCTACCCACCTTATCTTCAGCATTCTTCTGTAGCACCACATTTCAAAAGCTTCTATTCTCTTCTTGTCCAAACTATTTATCGTCCATGTTTCACTTCCACACATGGCTATACTCCGTACAAATACTTTCAGAAACGACTTCCTGACACTTAAATCTATACTCGATGTTAACAAATTTCTCTTCTTCAGAAACGCTTTCCTTGCCATTGCCAGTCCACATTTTATATCCTCTCTACTTCGACCATCATCAGTTATTTTGCTCCACAAATAGCAAAACTCCTTTACTACTTTAAGTGTCTCATTTCGTAATTTAATACCCTCAACATCACCCGACTTAATTCGACTACATTCCATTATCCTCGATTTGATTTTGTTGATGTTCATCTTATATCCTCCCTTCAAGACACCATCCATTCCGTTCAACTGCTCTTCCAAGTCCTTTGCTGTCTCTGACAGAATTACAATGTCATCGGCGAACCTCAAAGTTTTTATTTCTTCTCCATGGATTTTAATACCTACTCCGAATTTTTCTTTTGTTTCCTTTACTGCTTGCTCAATATACAGATTGAATAACATCGGGGATAGGCTACAACCCTGTCTCACTCACTTCCCAATCACTGCTTCCTTTTCATGTCCCTCGACTCTTATAACTGCCATCTGGTTTCTGTACAAATTATAAATAGCCTTTCGCTCCCTGTATTTTACCCCTGCCACCTTTAGAATTTGAAAGAGAGTATTCCAGTCAACATTGTCAAAAGCTTTCTCTAAGTCTACAAATGCTAGAAACGTAGGTTTGCCTTTCCTTAATCTTTCTTCTAAGATAAGTCGTAAGGTCAGTATTGCCTCACGTGTTCCAGTATTTCTACGGAATCCAAACTGATCTTCCCCGAGGTCGGCTTCTACTTGTTTTTCCATTCGTCTGTAAAGAATTCGTGTTAGTACTTTGCAGCTGTGGCTTATTAAAGTGATTGTTCGGTAATTTTCACATCTGTCAACACCTGCTTTCTTTGGGATTGGAATTATTATATTCTTCTTGAAGTCTGAGGGTATTTCGCCTGTTTCATACATCTTGCTCACCAGATTGTAGAGTTTTGTCAGGACTGGCTCTCCCAAGGCCGTCAGTAGTTCCAATGGAATGTTGTCTACTCCGGGGGCCTCGTTTCCACTCAGGTCTTTCAGTGCTCTGTCAAACTCTTCACGCAGTATCGTATCTCCCATTTCATCTTCATCTACATCCTCTTCCATTTCCATAATATTGTCCTCAAGTGCATCGCCCTTGTATAGAACCTCTATATACTCCTTCCACCTTTCTGCTTTCCCTTCTTTGCTTAGAACTGGGTTTCCATCTGAGCTCTTGATGTTCATACATGTTATCTCCAAAGGTCTCTTTAATTTTCCTGTAGGCAGTATCTATCTTACCCCTAGTGAGGTAAGCCTCTACATCCTTACATTTGTCCTCTAGCCATCCCTGCTTAGCCATTTTGCACTTCCTGTCGATCTCATTTTTGAGACGTTTGTATTCCTTTTTGCCTGCTTCATTTACTGCATTTTTATATTTTCTCCTTTCATCAATTAAATTCAATATTTCTTCTGTTACCCAAGGATTTCTACTAGCCCTCGTCTTTTTACCTACTTGATCCTCTGCTGCCTTCACTACTTCATCCCTCAAAGCTACCCATTCCTCTTCTACTGTATTTCTTTCCCCCATTCCTGTCAATTGTTCCCTTATGCTCTCCCTGAAACGCTGTACAACCTCTGGTTCTTTCAGTTTATCCAGGCCCCATCTCTTTAAATTCCCACCTTTTTGCAGTTTCTTCAGTTGTAATCTACAGGTCATAACCAATAGATTGTGGTCAGAGTCCATATTTGCCCCTGGAAATGTCTTACAATTTAAAACCTGGTTCCTATATCTCTGTCTTACCATTATATAATCTATCTGATACCTTTTAGTATCTCCAGGGTTCTTCCACGTATACAACCTTCTATCATGATTCTTAAACCAAGTGTTAGCTATGATTAAGCTGTGTTCTGTGCAAAATTCTACCAGGCGGCTTCCTCTTTTATTTCTTAGCCCCAATCCATATTCACCTACTACGTTTCCTTCTCTCCCTTTTCCTACACTCGAATTCCAGTCACCCATGACTATTAAATTTTCGTCTCCCTTCACTATTTGAATAATTTATTTTATTTCATCATACATTTCTTCAATTTCTTCGTCATCTGCAGAGCTAGTTGGCATATAAACTTGTACTACTGTAGTAGGTGTGGGCTTCGTATCTATCTTGGCCACAATAATGCGTTCACTATGCTGTTTGTAGTAGCTTACCCGCATTCCTATTTTCCTATTCATTATTAAACCTACTCCTGCATTACCCCTATTTTACTTTGTATTTATAACCCTGTATTCGCCTGACCAAAAGTCTTGTTCCTCCTGCCACCGAACTTCACTAATTCCCACTATATCTAACTTTAACCTATCCATTTCCCTTTTTATATTTTCTAACCTACCTAACCGATTAAGGGATCTGACATTCCACGCTCCGATCCGTAGAACGCCAGTTTTCTTTCTCCTGATAACGACATCCTCTTGAGTAGTCCCCGCTCGGAGATCCGAATGGGGGACTATTTTACCTCCGGAATATTTTACCCAAGAGGACGCCATCATCATTTAATCATAGAGTAAAGCTGCATGCCCGCGGGAAAAATTACGTCCGTAGTTTCCCCTTGCTTTCAGCGGTTCGCAGTACCAGCACAGCAAGGCCGTTTTGGTTATTGTTACAAGGCCAGATCAGTCAATCATCCAGACTGTTGCCCTTGCAACTTCTGAAAAGGCTGCTGCCCCTCTTCAGGAACCACACGTTTGTCTGGCCTCTCAACAGATACCCCTCCGTTGTGGTTGTACCTACGGTACGGCTATCTGTATCGCTGAGGCACGCAAGCCTCCCCACCAACGGCAAGGTCCATGGTTCATGGGGTGCTTACATAGCACAACAATAAAACACTGAACTGTACTTTGCTATTACTCGTACATCGTGACTTTCAAAACTTTGTTCATTGTGCAATACGAATGAATCCAAGTTTCATCTGAATAAACGTCTTGCTGCTGTTATACTGATACTTCATCTTTGTCGATATAATCTAGTGTAGAATGCTTTTTTTTGAAGCTATGTCATCTCATTCGCACACGATAACTTTTATTCTATCATCTTTCGAAACCAAATCCCCAAAGAAAGTAAAATTTTTCGCACAGTTTTCTTCCAAGCATTAAAACTCCACTTCTGTGCAATAAAATCAGCCAAGTTCACGCAAAATTGTAGTACTGTTGACAATATTTACTTAATAATACAGGTATTCACATCATTACTGTGATACTTCTTATGTGCTCATTGCTTCTTCTTCATCGGGCAAGGTACGGTAATCCCATTATCTTGGCGTCGTGTCTCTCGTCGTAATTAGCATCCCATCGATTTACTGAATTTCCGGCAACATCTCTACCACTTCAATATGAATCCACCTTCTTCGTGTGAATGCGGCAATGTGACGAAAAAGTTGATAACATTTTTCTAGCATGCTACATGAGGTATCGAGAAGGAGGGAAGATCAGGGTTCATCGTGTGTCGGTATCTAGGTCATTTAAGATGGAGCACAAGCTTGTATTGATTCAAGGCTGGAGAAGAAAACGGGCATGTTCTTTCGAAGAAACCAGTAGGATAGCTGTGGGAGTCCGAGGACGACGGAAAGTGTCGTATAGGCCCGTTAATTGCCATAGGTATAAAATGACCAGAGTAATGGAGGAACGTTGAAAAATATTGTAATTGCCATATGTGTAAAAGGGCCGGAAAATCAAAACATATCTGATGTGCTGTGTAAAATGGCGGTAAATTAAAAAATATGAGATGGCAGACCTAACCTAATTGTCCTACATATGACATCCAAAAAATGGCGGACATAAGGACAGCCTCTATGACACCAGAATCCAAGACAGCAGACGTGAGAATAAGGCGACAGTTTTGAGCCCATCTACGTTGGTATCATAAGCATGGCCACCTAAATCCAATATGCCTGTAGATTTCTTGTGTGCTTCACATAGACTCCAAAGTGGCAGCTGGGTTTTCTTCTAACATCACAGGCCACTTAAGTTTAGCCGCTCTTCACGTTTCTGATAATATGCCTTTGTCCTGTAAGTTGGACTAGTTCGTACAGTTTTTTTTTATAATTCATTCAATAATTATACATTTTACAAAGAAACAAGGTAAACTGTATGAAATATTTACAGACGTACTGCAGCACTGTAAAAAATGATACACAAAATACATCTCTCACAGACTGACACACTAAAACATGTTTTAGCAGCTTGGGATACACTTTTAACCACAGTTTACAGTTGACATTGATGTACTTCAGCAATGATACGATCCTGATTTTTATGGTCAGCATCAGTGAAACTGTGCGAACAACATAAATCTAATGTCCAACGCTTTGTCATTTCGATTTTTGTGTGTTATCCATGTGCACCTCAGAGAGAGAACAAATTACGTTACTATTAAACAATCTTTGGTCTTGCCGTGGCCTGTCTTCGCCTCTGCACAGTCTTATACATTCTTAATTGGAGAGTGGTAGGTGACAGGCGTATTCAGCAGTGCTGTGTTGAGTTGTGATGGTATCTGTTAGATGAAGAAAGACTTATTGTAGAGGACAGCAAGGATGAAAATGATGTATACCTTCAGAGGTGAAAGAAATATAAATTTTGAATAATTTTTAATAGAAGAAGTTAGACGTAAGACTGTAGCACTGCGCACCCAATTTGCAAAAATGATTATTGGGAGTGTGCACTTGGTCAGAGCTGACAGAAAGACCGCCCCACTTCCCTGAGTCTTGCATTAACATATTAATTGATTAAGCTGTTTTATTTTTATAGAAAATTATCCTCTTTGAATCATTGTTCACGTTTTTTAAGCATACTGTTGCTCAGATCTATGTTGTGTGTGAAGATCACGAAGTTGTACTCTCTGTCTTTTTGAATATATACGTCCTTCTAAAATCGTTGTCTTGCAATATCGTTTCATACAAATAGTCACTTTTCTCACCCCACTGTTGACCACTACGCATTACCACATGTGCTATGCAACATTTGGTCATTTTATTTAGGAATAGAAATTAGCTTAGCCGATGCCTGCTTGCTGTTTGCTGTTCTGCTTTCGAGAAATCTGCAACAATGATGGAAATTTTGATTAGGTCCTGATAATTGTTGTACTTCAGTTGCATTCAGATCAGTTTCAGTAGAATTCAAATTAGGTTCTGTTTAGACAAAATTTAGCATACGATTTTTAGTTGGAGGGGACATAATTTTGATAATACGTAGACTTTGGGCTAAATTTCTTACACAAATAGTGTAGTGGGGAGGTTACATACACCGACCTTTCTGACAGTATTGTTCGGTAGTTCTTTTGGTAATACTTACATAGTGTTGGATTTCTCGTAAGCCAAAACGCTGCAGCGCTAATTTCACTAATGTTTTACTTTTTCAAGTAATTTATTTAAAATTCTGTGTTCGATTTGTGAAATTTTGTGTCATGTGACGATTATCAATTACTTTGTTGCGGAAGCAGTTGGCGTAATAGTAGAGGTTCTGTGTGGATCGGATTCATTGTTGAGTATTTGCGTGTACGATATTAAAGAATTTTTTTTAGGAGGCTACATCTTTGACTGCGAATTTTGTTTCACAGACAATGTACAGTTATTTTAATTAATGTCGTTATCATAACGAACAATGTAAAATGAATATCTCCCGCCGTTTCAGTTTCCTCCACGGGAGGGGTGTGTCAATATGCAGTGTCATTCGTAAGTACCTCGGGATCTCAGAAGATGACTGCACAAAAACTTGAAGACTTATGGAAAAAAGACATACATCAAAGTATAGAGCATTTCTTTAAGTTGTAACTTTTATTACACGTGCAGAAACGTTCTTCGGTTATGATGTGATGAACATCGATATTTGCATGCAGTTGGTAGACACGATGTGTCCGCGATGACGTAACGGCAGACAGCTGTTCAAATTTGGTAATTAAGTTACCTATCTGCAGGCGAGAATTAATTCATTGCTACAATACAGATATGAGGGTTAACAATGAAACCTGAGAACAGCACAGCACAGCCCACTGGTGCAAACTGTAGTTATATAGATTGTGCAAACCATTAGCAAGAGTCCTTTTACTAATGGGACGTAGATCCATAGCAGTAACATGCAGCGGATTCTCATTTATTCTCTGATAACCTACCGCGGAAAAACATAGGTACAAAGAAGGTAGCTGCGAAGAAACCATGGGTAACAGAAGAAATACTTCAGTTGATTGATGAAACGAGGAAGTACAAACATGTTCCGGGAAAATCAGGAATACAGAAATACAAGTCGCTGAGGAATGAAATAAATAGGAAGTGCAGGAAAGCTAAGACGAAATGGCTGCAGGAAAAATGTGAAGACATCGAAAAAGATATGATTGTTGGAAGGACAGACTCAGCATACAGGAAAGTCAAAACAACCTTTGGTGACATTAAAAGTAACGGTGGTAACATTAAGAGTGCAATGGGAATTCCACTTGAAAGTAGGCTGTTTATGTTTTCTTTATGTAAGTTTGCTGTTTATGTTTTCTTACTGGCAACGTTACGTAGCGCTCTGTATGAAAATCACTGGCTGTGCTGTGTGCAGTCTGTGGCTAGTTTGCATTGTTGTCTGCCATTGTAGTGTTAGGCAGCGGCAGCTGGATGTGAACAGCGTGTAGCGTTGCACAGTTAGAGGTGAGCCGCCAGCAGTGGTGGATGTGAGGAGAGAGATGGCGGAGTTTTGAAATTACATATATTATGACTTGTGATGATATTAAGGTAAATACATTGTTTGTTCTCTATTAATATCTTTCATTTGCTAACTATCTCTATCAGTAGTTAGTGCCTTCCGTAGTTTGAATCTTTTATTTAGCTGGCAGTAGTGGCGCTCGCTGTATTGCAGTAGTTCGAGTAACGAAGATTTTTGTGAGGTAAGTGATTTCTGAAAGGTATAGTTTAATGTTACTCAGGGCCATTCTTTTGCAGGGATCGTTGATAGTCAGATTGTGTTGCGCTAAAAATAGTGTGTGTCAGTTTAAGCACAGTTTTGTATAAATTGTTCAAAGGGGACGTTTCATATGGCGACCCTGCCAGGATACCTCACTGGAATCTTCTGATTTTTTCTTGTAGTTTGTGTATTTAGTGTAGCTTTTGTTTATTGCTAGCGCGTAATTATAGAGAGAATTTCCTTGGTAGTTGTGGTTTTTCATTGTTGTACTGTAAAACAGTTGTGGCATGCATGTAGGTTTGCACCAAGTATTTCGCAGCTGCGCTTGCAATTAACTAGATATTATTTTCAGTTCTATGTTAATGTGTTCTCCTATTTTTGCACTTCAAATTGTGCTTTTCTGTGTTATCGTGTGAAATATTGTGACAATAATGGCGTGTGAAAAACGTAACACTAGGCTCCAAACTAAACTGAGAAATAATAGTGACGACGAGCGTAGCTTATCAGCGCCGCCGAGTAATGAATTTACTAATGTTCAAAGTAGTAATTTGGTAACTGTGCACAGGGAAATGGAGAGGGCGTCAAATAATGGTGTAGACAGTGAAACAGGTAGTGAACAGGGAAGCATTATCGATCGATCGGTCGGCAACAGCTCGCCTCAGGAATCGGGAATGACAGAACACAATATTGCAAATACTGTAGACTCAGGTTTTGGGTTCTCACCGTTTTTTCAAATGAGTCAAGACACATTTTCCGCTTGTCAAAATGTGAATGTTGCCGGTGCAAATTCACTGCCGAAAAGCACTGAGGAACATGTTTCAGACACCAATGCATTGTTATTACAATTAATACAACAAATGGGACAAACACAGCAAAAGCTTCAAAAGTTAGACACAATGGAACAAAATCAGAGACAAACACAGCAACAGTTAGACACAATGGAACAAAATCTTCAAAAGTTAGACACAATGGAACAAAAGCTTCAAATGTTAGATTCAGTGGAACATAAGCTTGAACAAACACGTGAAGAGTTAACTACTGAGTTACATAACATTGAATCGAAATGTCAAAAAGTCTGTAATGATGTAAAAACACAAATTTGTGAGCATTTTCAACCTATTTTTTCGCGGCATGAAAATGCATTACAGAATCACGAAGCAGCCATAAAAGAACTCCAAACTATTGTTCATGAAAATCATGAGACCTTGTGGGCTAAAATTGACTCAGTTGCATCTACCGATTCGGTTACGCAACTTGCAAAAACTCAGGAAAACTTAAAGGACACAGTAGAAAGACACATGGGGGAAATTAGTTCATTATCAGAGAAAGTAGTTGAACTTTCGGATCAGCTAAATAATTTATCTATGAAGGTAGATGATAATCTGAATGACGCAAAACCGGTAGTCTTTAATGACACAGAAGAGAGCGAACAAATTAGGAAACTGAAACAAAATCTGAATCAAATTGATACGCAACATCAAAGAGAAATCCGGGAAGTACAAGATCAGCTGACACAGGTAATACAAGAATTACGTATTTCAGAGGACACTCGCGCTCCAATACAGGAAGAAGGACATAGAAATATGGAACAGCCATAAATTAATAACACAGGGCACTTCGGAAATTATGAAAGAAATTGGCAAGGTACACCGAATTTTGAGATGGAACCGCCGAAACGACGTAACAATGTCCGACATGCGACTCGCCGACATGACGATTTTGATTATAAGCTGTTCATTACTACACGTAAATTCAAAACATTTAAGAATTCTGCCAACGACATTCATCCACAAGCGTGGCTCCATCAATTCTCTCATTGTTTTCCTCCCAACTGGTCATTGGAGCACAGGTTAGAATGTATGTGTGGCTACTTGGAGAATGAACCAGCTGTAAGAATGCGATCGGTCATTCACGATTGTCACAGTGAAGGAGAATTTTACCATGTGTTCCTCTCAGCATATTGGTCTCAAGCTACACAAGACCGAGTAAAACATAGCATCATGATGATGAAACACTTTGAACAATCTGAATTTTCCAGTCTTGTCAAATATTTTGAAGACATGTTGCACAAGAATCAGTACCTGTCAAACCCATATAGCCCCTCAGAACTCATTCGCATTTGCTTAATCAAATTACCTGAACATTTACGGCATATTATTTTGGCAGGACATTGCAAAGACGACGTTGAAGCTTTTCAGGGACTCTTACAAGAATTAGAAATTGACACAGACAGTCGCAGGATGCGAAAACTGGAACACAACAACTACAGGTCACATCCGTCGCAATTCCGCGATGAAAGAAATAATAACTGGACACGACAAGGCTATTCTCATAACGTAAATCGTGACCAAAACAGACACCACCCGTATGACAACCACTGGCAGAGTAATAGTTACAGAGAAAGATCGCATTTCTGTAGTAATGAATATGACAGAGACAATCATAGAAACAGACAATATGGCAACCAGAACTATTATTATCACGGGAGACAGAATAACTTCAGACGCAACGGTTCACTTTGCAGTGATAATTCAGGGAGAAATTCTCCACCACGTGACCGACACGAAAGAAACTGTGTAAACTACCGACAAAACGACAGACCCGAATTCCATCAGAACTGGCGAGCTTTAAAGAGAGCTGGGCCCTCTCGGCAAGGCGAATTTGTGGAAGTTAGGCCTCCTAATCCCAGTAACGACACGCGCCAACAAAGAAACAGACAATGACTCACACCGCAGGCTGCCGCCTGCGCCCGCTGGCTCAGGGAAAAATAACATTGACGCTAACCTTGAGCAAAATTCCAGTATTCTTTACCGACGAATACCACATGATAATTGCGTTGAAGTTGAAACTCTGGTACTAGGAAGAGCAAAGAGCTACACCACATTTCACATGTGAAACCATTTCTTGAAAGATAATCTGCTTTTTAACTTTGTCTTTGCCATAAAACGTTTCACTTCACGTTACTAGTATGCTTTAGAAACTGTTATCATGCAACTATGTTTTGAAGCTAACTATCCAGTCTAGAACCTAGGGTACATATTTAGACAGTAATTACCACTGCATTGTGATAGTGAACAGACGACACAGTGTTATTGTGTGTGTACATTCTTGCTTGTTAGTTGCACGATTACGTAACGAATATACGGCTTACATACTTAGAACATATACCAGTACTGCTAATGAGATTCTAATGCACCATTTTGGTTTACTTGAAAATACATTCCGGATTTAAAGTACTTTCTGTGAGATACCAGATGAGACAATGGTTAGTTTATGTGATAGCTACACGGTTTTATCACGACGCTACGAATGAGTGACAATTTACAATGTTGCTTTTGCGGTGTTTCTGTTTTACATCTGCACAGCTTTTCTGAATTCTTCTGGAAATTAAAACATGTTTTAGTAGTAACTTTTGTGGTGTAGCTACAATGAGACAGCCTTTTCCGTAGCACAACAATATGTTACAGCACAGTAATTTCTTCATCACAACAATAAGCGTAATAACTAAGATATCTATACGCAAAGCATTTCACTTTTGTTTATCATGAGGTAAGTACATTGTCTTCTGCAGAACTTAGCTTTCGGAGGACGATAACTACGACACTTCCACAGAGATTAGCTTACAGCAAGACGCATATTTAGCGCTACAGGACACGTATTTGAGTGATTAATTTTGTACTTAAAACATTTATTTTTACAGATTTTTGAATTACAAAGAAAGTTTTCCGTGATACATTTCATTCCATTGCTGTAATCTGTAACACCTAAGGGTATAATTACATTAAACTTCAGGGGGGTACACGCCTACTTTGTGTACCATGTGTTTGGCAAGCACAAGGAGCCCTAGCTAATATGGTATTTGCTTATACAATTTAACACATCGGTACCATATTTCTCTAACACATAAATTACACAGCTATCTGATCATTTAACAGAGAAACAAACATCTTTTTACTACGTCAGTGACACATGTTTACGCAATTACAGAGTTGGATTACTTCACACTTAAGAAATTGTATTTTGTCTGTACTTTGTGCACTGTTCATATTTTTTTGGAACCATTGTGATACTATGAGAGCTTTGAATGATGTATTTGGTATGGGATCATGATTTTTAAAGAACGTTTGAGGTAGATGACACTTTTGACAGGAGCAGAGAATTTTTTTAGATTTTGAAATTATTGGAGGAAGCTACGACGTTTTTGAAATTTGACTGAGGTGTTATGGTGTTATTTTTACGACGACGATGTGTATTATGCTGTTGAGGTATGTTTATGTCAATAAGATGATGCTACCATATATGAGGAATGTGATTACGTGTTTATATGTATTTGAATAATGAAAGAAGTTAAGGACTCTTGACTTGTGAAAAAGGATGTTAGAAACCGAGAATCGTACTTTAAGAGTTATGAAATGTGTGTGTAAATGTGTGAATGTATCACAATGCCGGCGAAAATTTTTTTGGACGCTGTTATATTCATAGGATTTTGTTTCTACACACTTGTGATGTAAATTTTCGACCTGTGAAATTTTCATATGAGACTGTCACTGTAGCGGAAACTGGTGTCGTAAATATTTCCATAAGAAAGTTAAGTGACCACCTGCACGTAATGCGTCGTGGGCACACAGCTGTGTCAAACACCTGGAGAACAAGCCATTAGGGTGTGCCTTTCTGGAAGCACAGGTAGAAACAAAAAGAAAAAGGGCAGGCCTTTATCCTCACCACTGACATTCCTTTAGAGAAAATATTGCAAATGCGACACCCTCATTACTTCCATTATCCTTGCTATTGACATTCCTTTGTAGAAAGCATCGCAAATATTACACGCTCATTACCTGAAAACATATGATTACTCGTACTTTGTGCTAATTACTGAAATGCTTATGAATTGATGGGAAATATTCGTACATCTGCACAGCTAATTATGACAAGTGTCTTTCTACGAGAGTTGAGAGCTACTGACTTACGAAATGCCACATGACTATTGAATGATATTTTTATGCTTTGGTTTGCGTAATTGCTTATTTCATTTGATATCTGGTTTCCAGCTGTGTTGCAGCATTGCTTTTATAAAATAAAATGCATTTGCTTATGTGAACACTTTCTTTCAACAGATCTATTAAATAATTATTTTATGATCCACATTCTTTAAAAAAAGGAGCACTTGGAAAGGAAAGAACAATAAGAAGGAACTAGTAACAGTAACACATAATTTTCTTTTCAAGTACATGGTAATATTTTTTTTACAATAAGTTGTTGTGGTGCACCACTTTAATTACATAGACATTAAGATGTGAATATACATTTCCCTTGTCTGCATTGTTGTTTTTACTGTAATATTTTTTCTGCTTGAGCTATGTCATGTTTAGGTATAAGTTGCTGCTGTTTGCCAGGCATAGTGTTATTGAATTTAACTTTGAATTACTCTGTTAAGCTTTTCTTGTTGCTGCACATTGGCTCATATTAGTTGTAATTTTGCATTTTATCTGTTAATTTAGATTTACTGCTGCTTGCTTTGCAAATTGGCATTTTTTGTCATTGCTGTTTGTGTTAATTTGTTATGCGCTGCTGCATTGCCTCGTCCCTTAGTTTAGCATCTGAGCTCAGTAGATTTAAGTTAGCTTAAGAGGGGGTAGACTATATAAGAAACTAACTATGATGAATTTATAAGAAATGCATTGAGAAGCTATCAGAAAATGGTCTGGCAAAAAAAAAAGGATACTGTACAGTGGAGAAAAACTATTTTTGACAGAGGGGGTGAACAGAATACAGAAAGCAGGCTTAGATAGGACTTTTTGGGAATAATGATGAACGAAGGGAGATCTCCATGCAAAATACTGCAGTAAAACAAACCCTGTCCTTTCCTTTTGTGTCATCCCTCTATATGTTTGTGTACCCTTGTGTATTTGTGTTTTTCCTGTCTTTATGTGTTTAGCTGATGAGAGCTATGTTGTAGAATTTTTCTAATACTCTGTTATTTACTTTGTAAAGATGTTTTGTTTTAATGCTCATGTGTGAAGTTGATGTTTCGTAAGTTATTCTGATCTTTTATGTATTTACTTATGTCATAATTCTTGTAACACTGATGTATATGTTTATTTCTATTGTTTTGTAGAGCCTATATTACTACAAATGTTATCTATATTGTTATGTTTTTAATGATGTATTTTGTACCTTTGTAATTGTATTCTTACGTCATAAAATTGTAATTGACACCAGTTCATCATATTATTAACTTGTAAACATTCATTTCACTGCACATTTTTCTGTTGGTCATACTATATGGACACTATGTGAGAAGTTGGGACTGTTAGTGTTTGCACGTGTGTTACTAATTCAGCAAGGGACTGGATAACAGCATTGCTGGTTCTAAGGACAATTCCAAAAACTTTGTGAGTGCACAAGTGGTGGTTATGGACTTGCTCTATTATCTGCAAGACTCTTCAATGGTGATTGTGCACCTGCACAGTCGCAGCAGATGGCTGCTGGCCATCTCTACAAGGACTACAGTGGGTCTGCATCTCTGGTGGCCCACCAATACCACAATCTCTACCAGGACTACAGTGGGTCTGCTCTGTGATGACCTACCTACCAATATTCGTCAGAACTTCGAATGACTCTGCTGTGGGTTTGCTCTGTTGTGGCCCATTACCTGTCAGCATGTCAAGAGTCAGCACTGTCTTTCTGTTGGAAGGACAACACTACTTCTTCAAGAGTGCATGGACATCCACTACTTCTGTGTGCATTGTCTTTTACTGCTCAGACTTTGATAAAAGAAACGGCCGTTTTACTGTGGTGAATGATCAGGACTGTCTTTATGGACTGTGAGAAAATTTTAGCTTTTGACCAACATTGTATCAATAAGTGTGTGCATTTGATATCTTTCTTACTGTAATTATGAAAAAAATTTTCAAATCTGCATTGGCCACTGGCCAAAAAAATTTGTAAAATTTTTTGTGGGGAGCATGGGGGCTATGTAAGTAGGCTGTTTATGTTTTCTTTATGTAAGTTTGCTGTTTATGTTTTCTTATTGGCAACGTTACGTAGCGCTCTGCATGAAAATCACTGGCTGTGCTGTGTGCAGTCTGTGGCTAGTTTGCATTGTTGTCTGTCATTGTAGTGTTAGGCAGCGGCAGCTGGATGTGAACAGCGCGTAGCGTTGCGCAGTTAGAGGTGAGCCGCCAGCAGTGGTGGATGTGAGGAGAGAGATGGCGGAGTTTTGAAATTACATATATTATGACTTGTGATGATATTAAGGTAAATACATTGTTTGTTCTCTATTAATATCTTTCATTTGCTAACTATCTCTATCAGTAGTTAGTGCCTTCCGTAGTTTGAATCTTTTATTTAGCTGGCAGTAGTGGCGCTCGCTGTATTGCAGTAGTTCGAGTAACGAAGATTTTTGTGAGGTAAGTGATTTCTGAAAGGTATAGTTTAATGTTACTCAGGGCCATTCTTTTGCAGGGATCGTTGATAGTCAGATTGCGTTGCGCTAAAAATATTGTGTGTCAGTTTAAGCACAGTTTTGTATAAATTGTTCAAAGGGGACGTTTCACACTGTTAAATGCAGAGGAGAGAGCTGATAGGTGGAAAGAATACAATGAAAGCCTCTATGAGGGTGAAGATTTGTCTGATGGGATAGAAGAAGAAACAGGAGTCGATTTAGAAGAGATAGGGGATCCAGTATTAGAATCGGAATTTAAAAGAGCTTTGGAGGACTTACGGTCAAATAAGGCAGAAGGGATAGATAACATTCCATCAGAGTTTCTAAAATCATTGGGGAAAGTGGCAACAAAACGACTATTCACATTGGTGTGTAGAATATATGAGTCTGGCGATATACCATCCGACTTTCGGAAAAGCATCATCCACACAATTCCGAAGACGACAAGAGCTGACAAGTGCGAGAATTATCGCACAATCAGCTTAACAGCTCATGCATCGAAACTGCTTACAAGAATAATATACAGAAGAATGAAAAAGAAAATTGAGAATGCGCTAGGGGACGATCAATTTGGCTTTAGGAAAAGTAAAGGGACGAGAGAGGCAATTCTGACGTTACGGCTAATAATGGAAGAAAGGCTAAAGAAAAATCAAGACACTTTCATAGGATTTGTCGACCTGGAAAAAGCGTTCGACAATATAAAATAGTGCAAGCTGTTCGAGATTCTGAAAAAAGTAGGGGTAAGCTATAGGGAGAGACGGGTCATATACAATATGTACAACAACCAAGAGGGAATAATAAGAGTGGACGATCAAGAACGAAGTGCTCGTATTAAGAAGGGTGTAAGACAAGGCTGTAGCCTTTCGCCCCTACTCTTTAATCTGTACATCGAGGAAGCAATGATGGAAATAAAAGAAAGGTTCAGGAGTGGAATTAAAATACAAGGTGAAAGGATATCAATGATACGATTCGCTGATGACATTGGTATCCTGAGTGAAAGTGAAGAAGAATTAAATGATCTGCTGAACGGAATGAACAGTCTAATGAGTACACAGTATGGTTTGAGAGTGAATCGGAGAAAGACGAAGGTAATGAGAAGTAGTAGAAATGAGAACAGCGAGAAACTTAACATCAGGATTGATGGTCACGAAGTCAGTGAAGTTAAGGAATTCTGCTACCTAGGCAATAAAATAACCAATGACGGACGGAGCAAGGAGGACATCAAAAGCAGACTCGCTATGTTAAAAAAGGAGAGAAGTCTACTAATATCAAATACCGGCCTTAATTTGAGGAAGAAATTTCTGAGGATGTACGTCTGGAGTACAGCATTGTATGGTAGTGAAACATGGACTGTGGGAAAACCGGAACAGAAGAGAATCGAAGCATTTTAGATGTGGTGCTATAGACGAATGTTGAAAATTAGGTGGACTGATAAGGTAAGGAATGAGGAGGTTCTACGCAGAATCGGAGAGGAAAGGAATATGTGGAAAACACTGATAAGGAGAAGGGACAGGATGATGGGACATCTGCTAAGACATGAGGGAATGACTTCCATGGTACTAGAGGGAGCTGTAGAGGGCAAAAACTGTAGAGGAAGACAGAGATTGGAATACGTCAAGCAAATAATTGAGGACGCAGGTTGCAAGTGCTACTCTGAGATGAAGAGGTTAGCACAGGAAAGGAATTCGTGACGGGCCGCATCAAACCAGTCAGTAGACTGATGGGAAAAAAACCTACCGCGGAACAAATACGTCTTGTTGGTAGTCAAAGGTTTAAGACGTAAATCGTTGCCTATAACTTTGGGCGAAGGGTTGATGGAAGCAAAGAACATCACGGTCAGGCCTGGATATGCTTGTGTAAGGTAGAGCGTTGATGACGTAGAAAGCGGACGTTACCTCTGAAATTTACGTCTGGCAAGTGGCAACAATGGAGAACTATATCAAACCAGTCCTAGAGTTGATGACCGAAGCAACAACCAGCCGTGCTTTGTTATATTCGACTCCTGGTACTTGAAAGTATGAAGCAGCCTGGTGGTTAGTATTAGAGCGTTACAGCAACATACGACGGAGAAACTGGTATAGTCCTAGGGAAAGCAGGAAGAACAACAAGCTCCCGGAGTTTGATAACGGAATTTGCAGTTCTCTCATTTATTTTTATTTATTTATTTAGCCATCCGTGGACATTGTAAAATGTATGGATGTTGTCAGTTGCGTACATTCATACATTTATACAGTTTGCTGTTACATGTAGTTAAACGTTGTGACATACAAGTTATTTACAATAATTTTTGCTCATTATCAAAATATTGTGAAACAAAAGCTATTTACAATCATTTTGTACTAAGGAATTCACTTATAGTGTAAAATCAGTGTTCCTGCAAAAACAATTTAAAATTTTTCCTAAAGCGGTACATGTTATCTGCTTCTTTTATTTTCTTTGGCAGTTTATTATACAGTTTTACACCTACATACAAGAAGCTATTTTGAGTCTTATGTTTATTCTTCGTGTCTAGGTGAAGACAGTGACTTGTTCTTGTACTATAGTTATGAAAACTGCTATTTGTGCTACAGTTTTCTGTATTTTTCTTCATGTACACTATGGTTTGGAATATACATTTACAAGGACCAGTTAGAATTTCTAACATTTTGAAAAGTTCTCTGCAATGGGCCCACTTACTGCTTTTTGTTATAATTCTTACTGCTCTCTTTTGCATTTTAAATACTGTTCGTAAATTCTGAGCACTGTTTCCCCAGAAAATACCATAACTGATTACTGAATGAACATAAGTATACAGTTCTCAAACATTCACTACTGCATGCGGATACAAGGACTAAGTGCATAACATGTTGTGCATATCTTTTTCGATAGTTTCATGGCATGTTCATTCCATTTCATTTGGCTGTCAATGTGCAACCCTAAGAATTTTGTTGTGGGTTCATCATCTATGGAGATGTTATCTAGTTTTAAATTTAAGGGACTCTGTTTTCTGTTCATTCTAAAGCATATTGCATTTGTTTTCTTTACGTTGAGAGTTACTTTGTTTTCCTGAGACCATTTGTGAACATCCCTCAGCACTACAGTAGAATTTTTCAACATTTGTGCTGGTGTCTTACTGGTGATTACTATGTTGCTGTCATCCGCAAACAATATATTCTCTCCATGGCCGATATGTTGCAGGAAATCATTTATATATACCAGAAATAATACAGGGCCTAGTACACTTCCTTGAGGGACCCCAATATTGATATATTGTCGATCACACATATGTTTCTCAATCTACTTTGATCCACTGGAGACATGTGTGATCTCCACTGACTGTACTGTTTTCTAGATATGAACGGAACCATTTGAGAACCACTCCCCTTACTCCTAGTGCCTCTAATTTATGCGACGGCTTCTGGTGGTCAACTGTATTCAACTGTATCAAATGCCTTCGACAGGTCTAGGAAAAGGTCAGTTACATAGCTGTTCTCATATAGTGCTTCTAAAACTGTTTTTGTAAATTGTGCTATTTCAGATTCTGTACCTCTACTAGGCCTGAAACCATGCTTGTCATTGCAGAGGAGGTTGAATTTACTTAGATAGCTCAAAAGCCTGTTTTTCATTATTGTTTCTATCACTTTGGAAAAGCATGACAATAGGGCTATTGGTCTGTAGTTCTCGACGTTTTCTACGTCACCTTTCTTGTGAACTGGTAAAATTGTGGCATGCTTCAGATAGTCAGGGAAGCAACCAGCAGCAGACGCTAATTCGCCTTTTGGTACTTTGGTTCTCATCTTTTGCTTTCGCGCCTGTTAACTTGAGCGGAGCACTTAAAATTCGGACTCTAACAGAAGTCAATAACGTGCTTCTGTGTGTCCATCTCGTTTTCCGCAGGTAATGGCTTTCCACCAGACTTAAGCAGTCGCTTGCTACTGTGCCCATCCAACACTGTTGGTTCTTTCCGTCGCCAAATGGTACGCTATTGTGTAGGTAAGCGCTGCAAAAACGCCCTAAGCAGCTGGCGTCTTCAGGGAACCGTTGTTGGTGGTCCTGTGCGCGCCCAGTCAACCGGAAACATGCTGAAACTCTGGTCATTAGCCTCTTATGAGCGAGTGCCTTCGACATCCAGTGTAGTATCTAGTCTCACATAGCGTCCAATAAGCCGTGAAAAGCTATACCTAAATTAGCATAGACGTCTAGAGCGTCTTTGTTATCAGCGCTTCGTTTCAGTGTCGTGGGAGAAACTGAACGATTTCTTCACTCACGAAATTTTGCTCTCGAAATCACGACAAGTAAACGCAATTGACTCCTTACCGTGGTAAGTACGGGGTCCTCAGACTACCGTGATTACGAATCATCTCAATGTAATAAACGTAAGTAAAATGAGAAAACTTCATTTTATCTAAAATTGAGCTGCATAGAAAGGAAATCATCATTGGTGAGAGTTGGATAAACAGGATACCAGTGTAATGTAAACCACTGTTCATCACATTATTAGTATGCAATTTATCAAGATTCTCTGAGACAAAAGAAAATTACCATTTTCCCCTTGTCAGCACATTGTAAATTCAAATGAACAACCAGGGAGACCTCACACTACTATTCAGTGACTTGAGGGAGGGTGGGTGGATGGTTGTAAAACAAAATCGCACGAAATCGGCCGAAGGAATCACTCGTGACTTTCAAAGTGTGTAAGTAGGCTCTTTAGGTTCTTATATTGGTAACGCCGCCGCCACGTAGCGCTCTCTGTATGAAAATCACTGGCTGTGCTGTGTGCAGTCTGTGGCTAGTTTGCATTGTTGTCTGCCATTGTAGTGTTGGTCAGCTGGATGTTAACAGCGCGTAGCGTTGCGCAGTTGGAGGTGAGCCGCCAGCAGTGGTGGATGTGGGGAGAGAAATGGCGGAGTTTTGAAATTTGTAAAAATGGATGTCATAAACTGCTACATATATTATGATTATTAAGGTAAATACATTGTTTGTTCTCTATTAAAATCTTTCATTTGCTAACTATGCCTATCAGTAGTTAGTGCCTTCAGTAGTTTGAATCTTTTATTTAGCTGGCAGTAGTGGCGCTCGCTGTATTGCAGTAGTTCGAGTAATGAAGATTTTTGTGAGGTAAGTGATTTGTGAAACGTATAGGTTAATGTTAGTCAGGGCCATTCTTTTGGAGGGATTTTTGAAAGTCAGATTGCGTTGCGCTAAAAATATTGTGTGTCAGTTTAAGCACAGTCATGTATAATTGTTCTAAGGGGACGTTTCAAGTGCTATCAGAAATCCAGCCAGCCAGCTAGCTACTAGCATAATGACAGTGTGTCGGGAGTTAAAAATAATGCAGTAGAATGGTTGAGCAGCTGCTCATAAGCCACCCATTTCTGTCGTCAATACTAATCGACACTTGAGCTGGTGTAAGGATCGATGCTGCGGGACAGTGCATGACTGGGAAAGAGTCAATCGGATTGATGAATCACGCTATAGCCTATTGCAAATCCAGTGGAAGAGTATGGGTTTGGCGAAGGCCTGGGAAACGTTAGCTGTCATCTTGTGTAGCAAATGTGAAGAACAGATGAGGTGGTGTTACAGTGTGAGGGTGTTTTTCGTTGTTAGAGTGCAGTCTTCCTATTGAGCTTAAGAGAATGCTAAATGCGCCAGGAGATGAACATATTTTAGAGCATAGGGAATTGCACACACCAAAGCAACAGCTCGGGGATGATTATTTGTAATATTGGCATGATAATTCACCCTGCCAGAACACAGCGTATGTGAGACAATGGTCAGTGGACAACAACATTCCTTGCCTGGGCAGAGTCCCGATCTGTACCCGGTCAAACACCTTTGGGATGAGTTAGAACGTCTAGCTTCAGAAGCCAGTGTCCAACATCATTACCTTGTCTGGTTTCAGCTTTTGAGGACAATTGGATGCCATTCCTCCACAGACAGTCAGATTCCTTATTGAAAGTGTGGAAGCCATAATAAAAGCGAAGGATGGGGCATCCCATACTAATGCCCACTAATATGGTGTCTCGTGGTGTATTAGTAAATGCAATGATTATTTCTTGACACCGTGGTGGTATTTGCCCACTGCGGGTTTTTGGCGCTCAGGCTGACCGGTCGCAGCTGTGGCGACCCCAGCGTAGGCTGCGTCCGGCTGGCGGCGGCTCGCGCAAAGGCGGCGCAGAGATTTACGGCCGCATAAACGCCGCCCGCCGTAAACCGCCGCCTGGCCCGGCTGGGCTGGGCTGGGCTGGGCTGGGCTGGGCCCCGCTGGCCTTTAGCGAGCGCCACGGGTCAGCACACTGGTCAGCTGGCGCAGGCGGCGCTGCCGGCGACGCGCGCTACGCTGAGGCGTGAAGGCCGGCTCACACTGGGCGTAAAAACCAACGGAAGACACAGGGCGTCGACGGAACGCAAAGGAAAGGAAGACACTGTCATCAACGAAATGGAAAAGAACAAATGAAACACGGCGTCAAGGGAGTGGGAAGAAACAGGGCGTCAAGGGAGTGGGAATAAACAGGGCGTCAAGGGAGTGGGAAGAAACAGCGCGTCAAGGGAGTGGGAAGAAACAGCGCGTCAAGGGAGTGGGAAGAAACAGGGCGTCAAGGGAGTGGGAAGAAACAGGGCGTCAAGGGAGTGGGAAGAAACAGGGCGTCAAGGGAGTGGGAAGGAGGAGGAGGAGGAGGAGGATAGTGTGTAACGTCCCGTCGACAACGAGGTCATTAGAAACGGAGCGCAAGCTCGGGTGAGGGAACGACGGGGAAGGAAATCGGCTGTGCCGTTTCAAAGGAACCATCCCGGCATTTGCCTGAAGCGATTTAGAGAAATCACGGAAAACCTAAATCAGGATGGCCGGAGACGGGATTGAACCGTCGTTCTCCCGAATGCGAGTCCAGTGGGAGTGGGAAGAAACAGGGCGTCAAAGGAGTGGAAAGAAACAGGGCGTCAAAGGAGTGGAAAGAAACAGGGCGTCAAAGGAGTGGGAAGAAACAGGGCGTCAAATGAGTGGGAAGAAACAGGGCGTCAAAGGAGTGGGAAGAAACAGGGCGTCAAAGGAGTGGGAAGAAACAGGGCGTCAAAGGAGTGGGAAGAAACAGGGCGTCAAAGGAGTGGGAAGAAACAGGGCGTCAAAGGAGTGGGAAGAAACAGGGCGTCAAAGGAGTGGGAAGAAACAGGGCGTCAAAGGAGTGGGAAGAAACAGGGCGTCAAAGGAGTGGGAAGAAACAGGGCGTCAAAGGAGTGGGAAGAAACAGGCCGTCAAAGGAGTGGGAAGAAACAGAAGAAACTGGGCATCATCAGAAAGGAATGGGAGAAACTGGGCGCCATCAGAAAGGAATGGGAGAAACTGGGCGTCAGTGCACTGGAAAGGAAAGGAAGACACTGGGCGTCAATAGAATGAAGGGAATGGAACATACCTGCGTCAACTGAATAGAAAGAAACGAAAGACACTGACATCAACAGAATGGAAGTACCAGTCTATTTATGGAATGAAAAGGAACAACAAACTATGTCAATGGAGTAGAACGAAGCAGAACACTGTGGGGGTCAATGGAGTGGAAAGCAATGCAAGACACTGGAGATCAAGAAATTAGAAAGGAACGGGAGACACTAGGTGTCAACGGAACGGAAAGGAAAGGGAGACACTAGGTGTCAATGGAACGGAAAGGAAAGGGAGACACTAGGTGTCAACGGAACGGAAAGGAACAGCAGACACTAGGTGTCAACGGAACGGAAAGGAACGGGAGACACTAGGTGTCAATGGAACGGAAAGGAAAGGGAGACACTAGGTGTCAACGGAACGGAAAGGAAAGGGAGACACTAGGTGTCTACGGAACGGAAAGGAACGGGAGACACTAGGTGTCAACGGAACGGAAAGGAACCGGAGATACTAGGTGTCAACGGAACGCAAAGGAACGGGAGATACTAGGTGCCAACGGAACGCAAAGGAACGGGAGACACTAGGTGTCAACGGAACGGAAAGGAACGGGAGACACTAGGTGTCAACGGAACGGAAAGGAACGGGAGACACTAGGTGTCAACGGAACGGAAAGGAACGGGAGACACTAGGTGTCAACGGAACGGAAAGGAACGGGAGACACTAGGTGTCAACGGAACGGAAAGGAACTGGAGACACTAGGTGTCAACGGAACGGAAAGGAACGGGAGACACTAGGTGTCAACGGAACGGAAAGGAACTGGAGACACTAGGTGTCAACGGAACGGAAAGGAACGGGAGACACTAGGTGTCAACGGAACGGAAAGGAACGGGAGACACTAGGTGTCAACGGAACGGAAAGGGACGGGAGACACTAGGTGTCAACGGAACGGAAAGGAATGGGAGACACTAGGTGTCAACGGAACGGAAAGGAAAGGGAGACATTAGGTGTCAACGGAACGGAAAGGAACGGGAGACAGTAGGTGTCAACGGAACGGAAAGGATCGAAGATACCAGCATCAATATGATTTAATGGAACAGAAGACACTGACGTCAACAGAATGGAAAGGAATGGAAGGGACAGGTCGTTAACGTAACGGAAAGGAACTCAAGAGACAGTGCGTCAGTGAAATGGAAAGAAACACACGAGGGATGGGTTCGGCTACTCAGACAGAAAGGGTTTCCTTCGTCGACACACAACGGCGATATGTTAAAACGTCTCTGTTAGATTCGTTTCTTAGTTTTTAACTTTAATTTCCTGCTGTCACGCTCAATTATTTGTAGTTTAGTTTTGTACTTAGTGTTTGTCCCCATTGAGTGGTAAACAACTACTTTAAAGTATCAATTATTTCCAGTAAGCACCTAATCCTATGTACATTTCCTACATTTTGTGCTCCCAAATTTTTTTCTTTCTCTCTATCATCTGCAGAGTGAGAACGTTGAATTTGTCTTTTATATACTAGGAGTGCAGCATCTGGCTGTCAGCTGTGGTAGCAACAGGGTAGCCAACGTGCCTTTCTCAGTCAAGGCAGATAGATTTATACCGTTTCGGTAGTAATTCGAGTCGGGTTGGTGGCGGAAAGGACCCCCTCTCGTCTCTTTTTGGAACCTTGGGGAAGTTCGTTGCAGGGAGAGTGAGCTCTCAGCACTCGCGACTCAAACTTTGGTAAGTGGAGACGGTGCTCTGAAGAGCGACTTGGGGCTTGTGTCTTACTGTGTAGTGGTGTGTAGTTATTCCATATTTCAAGTTCGGTAGTCGAATTCCTATATTTTTCGGAGTGTAGTCAGGACTATATTTTTCTGTGTGTAGTAAGTTTTCCCGGTCGTCGCTTTGTACAAGCAGAACACGTGGTGCAGGAAGTTTGTTACTCCAGAAGAAGTTTAAAATTCAGTTGTCTGACTTCTCTTTTAACTGGAAGGTATGTGTGAACTTTCCTATTGTGTCTGTTATTATGTCTCTATGCTTGTCGTCAAATATGTGGAGTCTAGGAATCCTACGTACTCGGTTAACTAGACCATACTCGGTTCGCTAGAAAAACAATTCAAACAGATCATATTATTGAGTTTTATTACGAAAAAGTAAATGACAATACTTTGCTTTGACAATTAGACATGCGTCGCAAGCAAAAGGCGACAGACAAAGTAAGCAATCTCTTCCCTATAACAATTCCGAAGTCTGTGTTACATAGAGTGTACAAGCGATGTAACGAGCGTTGGCGCATCTATCCGAGTCGCTAGTCTTGAAGCTGCTATTCAGCTGTGACGTCGCCAGTCGGTCGCGGTGCTTGGGTCCTCTTCACTCAGGGGCCACTGCTGTCGCGTTGTCGTCCTGGAGAGGGATCGGTCAGTGTGCGATTGGCTGACGCCTTCTCACAGCCGTATCTTCTCTATCGTTCCCGACTGGCGTGCTGGCGGTTGACTTTACGCCGTAACGTGTGTGTTTTATTTCTTCTACTATTCATTTCAATTTTCAGTTTCTGTAGCTTTTGTGTACCACCCTGGATTTGATTTCACCATGTGTAATTTCAGTACCATCTTGACCAAGTTTTGTTCCTAACTCCGTGTGATATTTTATTCCTATTTGTGTCTATACAGCTTACATCTTTGTTCTTTAAGTTTTCATGAGTCTTAGTAATTTTGCTCTGTTATGAATATTCAGGTATTTGCTGGTGTTCAAAAAAAGTTCAAATGGCTCTGAGCACTATGGGACTCAACTTCTGAGGTCATTAGTCCCCTAGAACTTAGAACTAGTTAAACCTAACTAACCTAAGGACATCACAAACATCCATGCCCGAGGCAGGATTCGAACCTGCGACCGTAGCGGTCTTGCGGTTCCAGACTGCAGCGCCTTTAACTGCACGGCCACTTTGGCCGGCTTTGCGGGTGTCTGTGTGAACTTTTCCCATGTGCGCTTAAGATTTACTTTGCATTTATCATCGCAATTGCTTCAACACACAATATTATAATAATGGAAACGAGTTAATTAAACAAATAACAAGCAACGACAGATCATAGTTTAGAATTGCTTTCTGAACTTGTTATATCATGTTTTATTTTAATAAACTATGGTAAACTGTGATGACCGTTTCTCAGACAAACCCGTCCCCTTTTGTAAGGTTAGTTTTAAAACATCCCACTTGGTGCTTCAAAAGCGCAAAAGGCAAGCCTTATACGAGGTGCATTCAAGTTCTAAGGCCTCCGAGTTTTTTTCTCCGGACTGGAAAGAGATAGAAACATGCGCATTGTTTTAAAATGAGGCCGCGTCCATTGTCAATACGTCCCAGAGACGGCAGCACCGTACGGCAGATGGAATTTTACCGCCAGCGGCGAGAATGACAACTGTTTAAAATACTTAAAATGGTGACGTTTTCCTTACTTGAACAGCGTGCAATCATTCGTTTTCTGAATTTGCGTGGTGTGAAACCAATTGAAATTCATCAACAGTTGAAGGAGACGTGCTGATGGAGTAATGGATGTGTCGAAAGTGCGTTCGTGGGTGTGACAGTTTAATGAAGGCAGAACATCGTGTGACAACAAACCGAAACAACCTCGGGCTCGCACAAGCTGGTCTGACGACATGATCGAGAAAGTGGAGAGAAATGTTTTGGGGGATCGCCGAATGACTGTTGAACAGATCGCCTCCAGAGTTGGCATTTCTGTGGATTCTGTGCACACAATCCTGCATGACGACCTGAAAATGCGAAAAGTGTCATCCAGGTGGGTGCCACGAATGCTGATGCACGACCACACGGCTGTCCGTGTGGCATGTTGCCAAGCAATGTTGACGTGCAATGACGGCATGAATGGGACTTTCTTTTCGTCAGTTGTGACAATGGATGAGACGTGGATGCCATTTTTCAATCCAGAAACAAAGCGCCAGTCAGCTCAATGGAAGCACACAGATTCACCACCACCAAAAAAACTTCGGGTAACCGCCAGTGCTGAAAAAATGCTGTCCATGTTCTGGAACAGCGAGGGCGTAATCCTTACCCATTGCGTTCCAAAGGGCACCATGGCAACAGGTGCATCCTACGAAAATGTTTTGAAGAAAAAATTCCTTCCTGCACTGCAACAAAAACGTCCGGGAAGGGCTGCGCGTGTGCTGTTTCACCAAGACAACGCACCCGCACATCGAGCTAACGTTACGCAACAGTTTCTTCGTGATAACAACTTTGAAGTGATTCCTCATGCTGCCTACTCACCTGATCGGGCTCCTAGTGACTTTTGGCTTTTTCCAACAATGAAAGACACTCTCCGTCACCGCACATTCACCAGCCGTGCTGAAATTGCCTCAGCGATTTTCCAGTGGTCAAAACAGACTCCTAAAGAAGCCTTCGCCGCTGCCATGGAATCATGGCGTCAGCGTTGTGAAAAATGTGTACGTCTGCAGGGCGATTACGTCGAGAAGTAACTTCAGTTTCATCGATTTCGGGTGAGTAGTTAATTAGAGAAAAAAATCTGAGGCCTTAGAACTTGAATGCACCTCGTATTTGTAAACTTTTGTCTGATTACCTTATTCTGTTTGTTGAGGCTTAAACTCCTGCTTGTCTGATTTATTTGATTTAACGTTTGTACTTAAACTTTCCGATATGCTCATTCCATATATTCTCTTGGACCTTTTCGTTAATATTAGCACATTAGTTTTGCTTATCAATTCAGTGGTTAATTCAGCGACATCGGCTATAAAGGCGAGTATTTGTATAGTAAACTGCCGAAGAGGAGAAATGCCGTTCAAACATTTCAGTTCATCGATATTTATGTGCTAAGGGGGAAAATCTACCGAACAATAGTTAGCAGGCGATAAATGGGAACATTTTACCATATTCAATGTATCTCTTTTTCTTTGTAAATGCAAAAAAAAAAGTCAACAACAATTTCTACCCCTTCAATAGAGCTGACACTTTCACTGTTGACACGTCATCCGTTACTATTTGTGAACAACATAGGCTGCTGCTTTGTCCACGTTTCGTAGAACCTCAGCCACTTTGCGCTTTCAGGCGTCTAGCCTCTCTTGTGGAACACTCCTCAACTATTCAAGGCCTTATGGAACCTTCGCAAAGTGTGAAGAAGCGAAGCAGGAATTACACTAAGAAGAACCAAGTACAACATCGGCTACGATAATAGGTTAACTTCTGACATTAACACTTCACCTTCCTCTCATCGATGTCATCTTTACCATTTCCTTCCCAAGGAATCTTGACTTTGACGCTTCGTTCCACTTACAACCGATGTGAGTAGTGCTATTCGACATACTATTTGGGATGTTTACACATTCCGCTCCGTCAGGTGTGAATCGACCTTAGTCCCCCTTTACACGATCGATTTCCTTGTTCCAATCGATTACTCGAGAGAAGCCAGTCAACTGCAACGTCCTGACGTTTTATTCTTGTACTGGCTCGTCTACCACGAATAGTCGTTTTCGTTTACAAGTTCGCGCTGTAAATTTGTATTATGTCTACTGTGGCGTTTCTCACCTGAACTGAGAAAGGGAGGTTCGAGCAGTTCTTTTCTAAGAAAAAATCGAAATGTAATAACATAATCTAGAAACAAGCATTCATAAGAATTTCTTTTGGAGCGAAACATATTTCACAGTGGATCTTCTTGAAGTTCCTATCGTAAATTCACTACGCTCTTGAAAATTGAAATAGTAGGAAATGTGTAAATATTGAAAAATGTCTATGTTTATCTACTTAAGAAAATATGCCCTTATAAACGAGTCGAAGAATATTTGGAAGGCAGGAAACAGCGATCTTGTTTTCCTTCTAAGCGCCGAACAACCTTGAAAGTAATTTTCCTCGTGAAATAATTCTGGATTCGTCATCGCTGAAACTATTTTCATTAAAAATTTTACCATTTACAGTTTCATTTACGCATAATCAACTTTTTTTTCGTCCTGGTATTGCAAAAGGTGAATAGCGGTATTTTCTTGCTTTGAGACATTTCGTCTCTCTTACGGGAGAACACTAGTAGGGAAAATACCAGACCATCGCGTAACCTTGCAGTGAATAACGAAGACAAAGAAAACAACGAGGTAAAGATTAGGAAGACGAAAAAGCACAAAACGCATTACTATAATAGAAGCAAACTGGGAGGCACCAACAACGATTAATTTGAAAGCAGCCTCAAAAGGAAAACCCACCTCTAGAGCCACTATCACTCCATCAAACTGAACAATACATTGGCCAGAAGGAAAACAGAGCGCCAGGCGAAGACGGTATATTAGCTGAGATGTGGAAACTGGGATGGGAGCGGTCAGCTGAAGCCATTTATGAAATTATTAACGACTGCTGGGAGAAAAAAAAAAAAAAAAAGAATGCCGGTCGACAGGAAACAAGCTATAGTCGACCTGCTACGTAAGAAGGGTGACAAGACAGGCACCAACAATTACCGAGGCATATTTATACTTCCAGTCACCTACAAAATTATGTCCAAAGCTCTACTGAATTAGATAGCTCAAACAGAATACACAGTTGTAGAGTGCCAAGCAGGTTTCAGAGAAAATGGATCGTGTCCAGAGAAGATGTTTAACTTGAAAACTGCTCTCAGGATAAGAACAATGCAGAACCTTAGAACAATCGTTACGTTCATTCATAAAAAAAGCGTACGATTCTGCAGACAAAAATAAACAATTTTTTCAGCCTTCAGTTACAAGGTAAATTTTTACTCGTTTATCTAGGTTTCGATTCCAGTAATGGAATCTTCTTCAGAACCTATAAATTAAACCACATACGGACATATATTACTCACTGAAATGCATCATCAGTCTAATGATTGAATAATAAAGAAATCGTGATACTTACAAAAAATTAAATTATTTTGAGAGCCAAACACTGGCCATGTCACAGATTAAAAATTAAAACAATAAAGACGCATACTCGTAAGATTATGTCTGTCAAGACACCATCGAAGAATTGCAAATTTTTAAACATCTTATTATTGATAGAGACAACTTAATGATCAGTTGCAACTAAAAAATAGAAGTTATTTCGAAGGATTTCAACCTTTACTCCAGTGGAGTTGACCCACAGTCCGCTTCGAATGGCCGATGTTGTTTCCCTATCTGCTTTGTCCCTTTATTATAGTGCGTTTGAACATGTGTGTCTTTGTATTTCGTTATATGCTTGGTAGTGACACATAGTTGCTAAGGCGTTTTTATGTTAAAGACATTTTATGCTTAGCACGCATGGTTTCTACACTAATTTTTTAGCTACTGTAGCGGGGCTTCGCCCTCTTACTATAATACAGGTTTATTACAAACGATTGAAACGATTTCACAGCTCTACAATAACTTTATTATTTGAGATATTTTCACAATGCTTTGCACACACATACAAAAAATCAAAGTTTTTTTAGGCATTCACAAATGTTTGATATGTGCCCCTTTAGTGATTCGGCAGACATCAAGCCGATAATCAAGTTCCTCCCACACTCGGCGCAGCATGTCCCCATCAATGAGTTCGAAAGCATCGTTGATGCGAGCTTGTAGTTCTGGCACGTTTCTTGGTAGAGGAGGTTTAAACACTGAATCTTTCACATAACCCCACGGAAGGAAATCACGTGGGGTTAAGTCGGGAGAGCGTGGAGGCCATGACATGAATGAAAGATGAAGTCGGCGCTGTCGGTCTCCAGTTGTGGCATGAGCAAATTTTCCAGCATGTCCAGATACACGTGTCCTGTAACATTATTTTTGCAGAAGAAAAAGGGGCCGTAAACTTTAAGCCGTGAGATTGCACAAAACACGTTAACTTTTGGTGAATTGTGAATTTGCTGCACGAATGCGTGAGGATTCTCTATCGCCCAGATTCGCACATTGTGTCTGTTCACTTCACCATTAAGAAAAAATGTTGCTTCATCACTGAAAACAAGTTTCGAACTGAACGCATCCTCTTCCATGAGCTGTTACAACCGCGCCGAAAATTCAAAGCGTTTGACTTTGTCATCGGGTGTCAGGGCGTGTAGCAATTGTAAACGGTAAGGCTTCTGCTTTAGCCTTTTCCATAAGATTTTCCAAACCGTCGGCTGTGGTACGTTTAGCTCCCTGCTTGCTTTATTCGTCGACTTCCGCGGGCTACGCGTGAAACTTGCCCGCACGCGTTCAACCGTTTCTTCGCTCACTGCAGGCCGACCCGTTGATTTCCCCTTACAGAGGCATCCAGAAGCTTTAAACTGCGCATACCATCGCCGAATGGAGTTAGCAGTTGGTGGATCTTTGTTGAACTTCGTCCTGAAGTGTCGTTGCACTGTTATGACTGACTGATGTGAGTGCATTTCAAGCACGACATACGCTTTCTCGGCTCCTGTCGCCATTTTGTCTCACTGCGCTCTCGAGCGCTCTGGCGGCAGAAACCTGAAGTGCGGCCTCAGCCGAACAAAACTGTTTTTCTACATATCTGTAGTGTGTCGTGACCATATGTCAATGAATGGAGCTACAGTGAATTTATGGAATCGCTTCAATCATTTGTAATAGCCCTGTATTTAAATGTAAAAAAAAAATTTTATACCTTGGCTTTGTAGTTTGTTATCAGGTAAATTGTTTAATGTTGCCATACCAATAGATAGGTTTGTCCATTTCTAGGGCGGCTTTCAGTCACATTTTGTTTATATGTATATTTGCTCTAAATAATTTTGAGACAATTTGTCTCTCGCGCATGCGCTTGGCCGCGGCCGAGCCTCGCCGCGGAACTGCTCGCGACGCTTGGTCTCCATGCCGCCCACATGTGGTCCTTATTTCTGGCCGGCGTAGCTCCGTCTACGTTCTCCTTAATGGTTTTAATCTTGACAGACATAATCTTATGATTATGCGTCTTTATTGTTTTAATTTTTAATCTGTGACATGGCCAGTGTTTGGCTCTCAAAATAATTTAATTTTTTGTAAGTATCACGATTTCTTTAATATTCAATCATTAGACTGATGATGCATTTCAGTGAGTAATACATGTCCGTATGTGGTTTAATTTATAGGTTCTGAAAAAGATTCCATTACTGGAATCGAAAGCTAGGTAAACGAGTAAAAATTTACCTTGCAACTGAAGGCTGAAAAAATTGTTTATTTTCTATACATATACGGTTGCTGACGTGCTGCATGATGTTAAAGATTTGTAAATTCTGCAGACAGACCGACAGTATTCCTAACACAGGAAGAAGCATGTATCTACGAAACCACCAGAGAGTTAGTCGAACAGACACTCAAAGGCACAACTACAAAAATTAAAATTCTAAGACAAGTTTCTGAACAAATGGCTCTGAGCACTATGGGACTCAACTGCTGTGGTCATAAGTCCCCTAGAACTTAGAACTACTTAAACCTAACTAACCTAAGGACATCACACACATCCATGCCCGAGGCTGGTTTCGAACCTGCGACCGTAGCGGTCGTGCGGTTCCAGACTGTGGCGCCTTTAACCGGCTCAAGTTTCTGAACCCTTCAGAATTAACACAGGTGTTCGGCAGGGTGATGGGCTCTCCCACCTATTGTCTTCAATCTGGTCTTAGGTAAGGTCATGAGAGAATGGGATAAAAACCTACAAGAGAAAAATATCGAAGGAATCCATCTAGGACAAAGAAGAGGAAGATTTGAAGTGAAATGTCTCGCTTTTACTGACGATATTGCAGTAATTTCTAAGGACAAAACAGTTGCAAATATAATGACGGAAACACTTCACAAAATTGCAGCTAAAATCTCATTGCTAGTATCGTATGAGAAAACGGAATACTTTGAATATGAATGTAACAGAGAAATATACACAAACGTGACACGGAAACATCGAAAGAGCTAAGTTGAAGTACGAGGGTCAGTCAAAAAGTAATGCCTCCTATTTTTTTTTCTACGTTTAATTGTCAGGAAATTTAAATGCAATTACATAGGTTGAAAACCACAACATTGAGGATCATTTTGTCATTTTTCAATGTAATCTCCGCCCATCTCTACAGTTTTGGTCCATCTTTGAACAAGGGCATGTATCCCAGCACGGTAAAAATCACAGCTCTGCTTCCTAAGCCATTGACGCACGGATGTTTTGACGGCCTCCTCATCTTCAAAATGAATCCCACGATGAGCTTCTTTTAGTGGCCCGAACAGATGGAAGTCTGATGGTGCCAGGTCAGGGCTGTATGGGGGATGAGGCAGAACCTCCCATCCAATTTTGACAATCTCGTCAGAGGTGTGACGACTGGTGTGTGGTCTTGCATTGTCATGCAAAAGAAGAACATCTGCCATTGATTTTGTTGGGCGAACTCGCTGAAGACGTGCTTTAAGTTTGTTGAGGGTTGTGACGTATTGAACAGAATTTATTGTGCATCCCTGCTCCAAAAAATCAACCAGAATCACACCCTCTGTATCCCAGAAAACTGTTGCCATAACTTTCCCTGCCGATCGCACAGTTTTGAATTTTTTCTTCCTCGGCGAGCTTGTGTGACGCCACTCCATTGACTGCCTCTTTGATTCGGGTTCAAAAAAATGCACCCATGTTTCGTCCCCGGTCACAATTTTTTTCAGAAACTCATCTCCCTCCAAACGGAAGCGCTGCAAGTGTTGGGAGGCTATTGTTTTCCTTGCCTCTTTATTCTGATCGGTTAACATTCTTGGAACCCACCGTGCACAAACTTTTGAGTACCCCAATTGTTTAATAATCGTGATCACACTGCCTTTACTAAGAGAAATAATGCGACACACTTCATCTGCAGTCACCCGACGGTCACCACGAATGATGTCATCAACTTGCTGAATGTTGTGTGGAGTCACTGCACTCACCGGCCTGCCGCTCCGCTTTTCGTCAGTCAACGGTGTTTGTCCTTCAGCTTCCTTACAACGACGAACCCATCGTCTAACAGTGCTGACATCCACTGTCACAACACCATACACCTTCTTCAGTCTTTCATGAATGCGTATGGGCGTTTCACCTTCTGCATTCAAGAATTCAATCACACAACGCTGTCTCAAACGAACATCGATGTCGGCCATCTTACAAACTTCTGCTGTGCTGCCACCTGTTGACACAGAAAGTTACTACTGCAGTGGATTGCAGAAGAAGGTTTGAAGAATGGCGCCAAATTCAAATTTTTCACTTAACTTAATTTCTTTAAGTAGAAAAAAAATGGGAGGCATTACTTTTTGACCGACCCTCGTATATGGGAGAACGGATACAATCAAATGGGTCAGATAATACCACAAGTAAGGAATGACCGAAGAAAATTGAATTAACATATAAACTCACCCAAAACCGATATAATAAAAGATCAGTGTCATTCCACGCAAAAATTAAGCACTGTGCAACAATAATTAAACGGGAAGCACTTTACGGATCGAATACCTAACACTGAATAAAAGAGGTAAACAAGAAGAACTGGAAAAGAAATGAAAAAACTCAGAGAAAGTTTTGGACCTCATAAGAACAAAGATAACAAATGGGCGAAGAGGAGAAATGATCTATATAGAAAAATAGAAACAATCACAGATACAATAAGAAATAGGAGATTAAAATTTTACGGATATATGTACAGAATGAATGACAATAGGCTAACGAAAAGAAGTTTTTAACTTCCTTTCGAAATTAAAAGATGTCACGGGATCGCTGGAAGAGACAAGAAAGGACTTGAGAAAACTTAACGTCGCAGAAGACACCATACACAACAGGGAAAGATTCAGACTATTGATCTGTACTGCAAAACTTCCTGTCCAACAACGAAATTCAAAACCTAGGAGTGTGACGCAAATCCTTGAAGTTTTGGGAATATAAAAAGAGAAAGATTGTACCTCTGTCTTAGGTTCCAAGCAGTCTATAATCGGACAAATTCTGTAATAAAAAGACAATAAATCAAGTTCAGCGACAGTAAGTACCAGTCGATGCCAGAACACCGTCTCTGGGCAGGCGTAGTCGGCGGCTTACTCAGTATTTTAGAACTCCACTCTCGGCACATTCAATAGATCACTGACGTCATTGATTCTATCGCGACCTTGTTGGCTGCTGATTCACGTGCAAGTACTCGATGCGCATCCACAACTACTACTTTGTTTGACTCACATTGAAGAGTCACTGAAATGCTAAAATATTTAAATTAGCAGAGGCTGCAAGACAGACGCTAACCGTCCCAATAAGGCCTACTTAATTTTCAGGGATCAGTATTCAGCGAAGAACCCATAAACATACTTCAATCACCTACTTACCGCTCTTGTATGGATCTTAAAGACAAGATTAGGCGAAGTATAGCGAACACAGAGGCGTTTAATAAGCCAATCTTTCTTGCCCCATACATGAATGGAACAGGAAGATACCCTAATTTGTCGTAGATAGGAATTACCGTCTGGTATGCACTTCACTTCACATTGCTGTGCAGAGTACAGATTCAGGTGTAGAATGGAGCTCAGTTCCGGCCTCGTCGTCGTGATTTATGCCTCCCGCAGCGCCACACCGTCGCTGGTGTGATTACTCCAAGGAACACGAGTCCGATTTCTTTTTCTATTCATGCCCAACTAATCTGCTGTTTCGACTCGAATGACCTTGACGTCCACGAAATATTTAACATTGATCTTTCTATCTTCTTAAGCAGATTTTTTGCTAACGTCTTCCGTCTGTGAATCTGGAAACTTACTGTAGTTTTGGTATGCGATTCTGACACTTGCGCGGGTGGTACAACGTGTACTCTGACAAGCAACTGAATTGTAGATCTGGCACATTCAATACACTACGCTCCACTTAGCTGGGGAGAAAGAATTTATGAAAACATCTGTCTTGAGTGTAGCCTGTTCGTAACTGAAGCGTGGACGATAAGGAGTTCAAAGAGAGAACAGGGGTTTTCAAATGGGAATCTACAGAAGAATACTGAAAATCAGATTGGTACATCATACAATTAAAGAGGAGGTAGTGAATGGAATTGTGGCTATAATAAACTTGACTGAAAGAAGGGATCAATTGTTAGGACATCATGCGGCATAAAGGAATCATCAATTTTGCAACGAAAGGAATTGCCTGCAAAGTCGGGAGGCAAAATGTGGTAGTGGGGGGCGGAGAGGCAAAATGTGGCGTGGGGGGGGTGGGGAGGCAAAATGTGGTGCGGGGAGGCAAAATGTGATGTGGAGCGGGGGGGGGGGGGCGGGGAGGCAAAATGTGGTGTGGGGGGGGGACGGCGGGGAGGCAAAATGTGGTGTGGGGGAGGACGGCGGGGAGGTAAAATATGGTATGGGGGGGCGCGGGGAGGCAAAATGTGGTGTGGGGGGGGCGGGGAGGCAAAATGTGGTGTGGGGGGGCGGGGAGGCAAAATGTGGTGTGGGGGGGCGGGGAGGCAAAATTTGGGGGTGGGGAGGCAAAATTTGGGGGTGGGGAGGCAAAATTTGGGGGTGGGGAGGCAAAATTTGGGGGTGGGGAGGCAAAATTTGGGGGTGGGGAGGCAAAATTTGGGGGTAGGGAGGCAAAATTTGGGGGTAGGGAGGCAAAATTTTGGTGTGGGGAGGCAAAATTTGGGGGTGGGGAGGCAAAATTTGGAGGTGGGGAGGCAAAATTTGGGTGTGGGGAGGCAAAATTTGGGTGTGGGGAGGCAAAATTTGGGGGTGGGGAGGCAAAATTTGGGGGTGGGGGCAAAATTGTAGGGCAAGGCCAAGACTTGGGTATTGTAAGCCAGTTGAAATTGATAGGATTGCAGTAATTATGCAACCAGGAAGAAGCTTGCACAGAATAGAATCTTGTGTAGAGTTGCACTAAAACAGTCCGCCAACTGAAACCCACAACATCTATTTACCGTTAAATTCACTGTCCAATCACATTGTGACGATTTTTCAAAAGCCTGACAAGCACTTTGTGTATTGCGGACCGCTGCGAGACGTGCTGGAAGAGCATCAGTAAGGTTCTGGAAGGTGACGACAGGGATGTGGAGCCACGCTGACTCCAGTGCCGTGGCCAGCTGCAGTAAGTTTCTCGGTTGAGTATCCATGGCGTGAAGAGCCCCATCGAGATGGTCCCGCAGATTCTCGATTGGGCTTAAATCCAGGGGAGTAAGGCAAACTCATCCTGAACCTCACGGGTCACACACGTACAGTGTGGCTGTGTGACACGTTGCATTGTCCCACTGGTAGACGACGTCATGCTGAGGAAGGTGGAACTGCATGCAGGGGTGCACATGGTACTCAAGGATAGGTGCGTATTTGTGTTGGTCCTGTGTGCCTTTCAGACTGACGAGATCACCTAGGGAATTCCACGAGAATATTCCCCAGACTATAACGCTCCCTCTTGGTTGCAGAGTGTTTGATTCCAGGCGTTTCACGCCAACAGCCATCTGTCCGCTGACGCACAAAATGTGATTCGTCAGAAAAGGCTACCTGTCGCCACTCAGTGGCAGTGCAGTTGCGCTATTGGCGGGCAAATTGAGAGCCTTCGTCGCT
Organism: Schistocerca cancellata; assembly: GCF_023864275.1. Taxonomy (NCBI): domain Eukaryota; kingdom Metazoa; phylum Arthropoda; class Insecta; order Orthoptera; family Acrididae; genus Schistocerca; species Schistocerca cancellata. The sequence continues at coordinate 716,329,973 of NC_064631.1, read as the reverse complement.
GATGAACAGCAGCCAGCATGGGCGCATAAGCCAGACGCCTCCTGGGAAGGCAGCAACCTTCCCTGTTCGGTCGTTGAGGAGACACTGTTGATTCATCTGGGCGATCAGCTGATTAACAGTCGCACGTCTGAAACTTCCAGGCCGATTAAAACTGTGTGCCAGAGCGAGAGTCGAACTCGGGACCTTTGCCTTTCGCGGAAAAGTGCTCTACCAGCTGTGCTACCCAAGCGCGACTCGCGCCCCGTCCTCACAGCTTCACTTCTGCCAGTACCTCGTCTCCTACCTTCCAAACTTTACAGAAGCTCTCCTGCGAACCTTGCAGAACTAACACTTCTGAGAGAAAGGATATTGCGGAAACATGGCTTAGCCACAGCCTGGGGGATGTTTCCAGAATGGGATTTTCGTTCTCCATCTGCAGTTTCATTATCAGCGCACACTCCGCTTGTAAGACGTTCCATTGTTCATTGTCAAATCACAGTTTATGAAAGATGTTTATATTTTATTAATAGGATTAAATAGGAATAATTAATATTTGTCATGTTGGAAATAATTGTGGTAGCAGGGAATGTCTGCACCAGACAGCATTGTTGGCAGGAGAGACGGCACTTAAAGCGTTCGTAGAAGTCAGTAGTAAGCGAGAAGTAAACCGAGTCGGTAGCAGGTCTGAAGCGAGAGGTTGAGAGGAGCGGTGTGCCTGCCAGCCACTGGCTATGATTCACAACAGATCATAAACGGATGTACAGAGACATCAGCTAACTATTATCATAAAAGGAATTAATATTATTGAATCAATTTTTTGAGAAACTCAAGACTTCTGAAGGTATGTTTGCGCATTGCTAGTTGTAAGATTATTGTAAAAAGTAAGTCCCATTTGAACGTTTGTAAAATCATTTCATCCAGAATATAATTAACTTTTGCCAGCAATATTGCATTTCTAATTACAATCCATCCCAAAAACCATCAACGTAAAACTTTGCAAAATTTTATTGTTGTCAAGAAAAAGTAACTATGAATTACGTAAATTCAGTCAAATTAGTTAAAGAATAACGTCAGCTTTGGTAATAAATACAGCCACTTGTTATGAAAGACCAGCAGCAGCTAAAAGAGTATAGTAAAACAGAGTAAGTATATTCATGTCGCAGTTCGATGTAGCAGTCAGATGGCGATCCAGTAACAGTAAAAAAGGTGAAGAACAGTTTTGGGTTATTGCAGATAACGACTGAGGGACAGGAAGGCGACACATTCTATGTTTCGTCGAAATAATCCGAAAATCACTTTTTAAAAGCAGCAATTAAATTTTTATGCGAAGATTGAGAAAGAGAATAAATTTCAAAGGTAACATTTCATTTCTTATTACTAAGCAAGAGATAGAAATCCTAAGGGAAGGTTACAAAGGTTATTGTAAAATGGAAGGTTATCATTAACAAAAGAGGTATAGAGGAGACGGGAAGGTTTCACGCTGCAGAGTGAAAATCTCATTCTGGAGTCGTACGTCAGTCACCGCTGTCATCTACGACTCGTGAAGCACGACCAGCTGCCCTGGCGCCGGTTTTGGATTGGGCCATTTTGCCACGCACGGTATACTTTAGCCATATTGGCATACGAAAACTTTACGAACTCACCTGTTTTGGAAATGCTTCCACCCTTCTGTAACGGTACTGCAAGATGGACGGCCCACGCTGGACGTCAAAATGTAGCGGGTTGTGTGTTCAATGACCGCTACGGAAGAGTGGAGGAGTCGTTCTTCTAGTGGTCAGGATGGCAATGGTTATGGGTTCGAAGCGTTGGCAAGGGGTACGGGAGTCCGTTACAAGTGAAGGTGGCTGCAGCAAGACGGACGGCGTGCATTTAAACTCTTTATTACTCCCACATGCTAGAGCAGTTACAGGTACGCGTTCTCCTCCGGTTCCGCGGACTGGCGTAGAACCATGGTGCCATTGTTCCACGGGCGTGTTCAGGCTTCGATCTCGCGGCCCACGATGGTGAGAAGCTCTGTCGGGAGGCCGGAACGGTTTGGGGGAAACGTTCTGTCTAGGAATTGTCAGTTTGGCATTGCAAGGAAGAGTAAGAAGTGTAAGGGGAAAAAAGAGTTATAGAGACAGTGTAACTGAAAATGCAGGATGCATGGCATGTGCTGTATACAGGATGTTGCAAAAAGGTACGGCCAAACTTTCAGGAAACATTCCTCACACACAAATAAAGAAAATTGAAACGTCCCCTTTGAAAAATTGTACAGGACTGTGCTTAAACTGACACACAATATTTTTTAGCGCAACGCAATCTGACTTTCAGAAATCCCTACAAAGGAATGGCCCTGACTAACATTAACCTGTACCTTTCACAAATCACTTACCTCACCAAAAATCTTCGTTACTCGAACTACTGCAATACAGCGAGCGCCACTACTGCCAGCTAAATAAAAGATTCAAACTACTGATAGGCATAGTTAGCAAATGAAAGATTTTAATAGAGAACAAACAATGTATTTACCTTAATAATCATAATATATATGCCATCCAGTCTTACAAATTTCAAGTCTCTGCCATTTCTCTCTCCACATCCACCACTGCTGGCGGCTCACCTCCAACTGCGCAACGCTACACGCTGTTCACATCCAGCTGCCGCTGCCCAACACTACAATGGCAGACAACAATGCAAACTAGCTACAGACTGCACACAGCACAGCCAGTGATTTTCATACCGAGCGCTACGTAACGTTGCCGATAAGAAAAGAAACAGCCTACTTACGAAGTATGTGATGTGGACATGTGTTCAGAAACGCTTACTTTCCATGTTAGAGCTAATTTTATTACTTCTCTTCAAATCACATTAATCATGGAATGGAAACACACAGCAACAGAACGTACCAGCGTGACTTCAAACACTTCGTTACAGGAAATGTTCAAAATGTCCTCCGTTAGCGAGGATACGTACATCCACCCTCCGTCGCATGGAATCCTTGATGCGCTGATGCAGCCCTGGAGAGTGGCGTATTGTATCACAGCCGTCCACAATACGAGCACGAAGAGTCTCTACATTTGGTACCGGGGTTGCGTAGGCAAGAGCTTTCAAATGTCCCCATAAATGAAAGTCAAGGTGGTTGAGGTCAGGAGAGCGTGGGGGCCATGGAATTGGTCCGCCTCTACCAATCCATCAGTCACCGAATCTGTTGTTGAGAAGCGTACGAACACTTCGACTGAAATGTGCAGGAGCTCCATCGCGCATGAACCACATGTTATGTCGTACTTGTAAAGGCACATGTTCTAGCAGCACAGGTAGAGTATCCCATATGAAATCATGGCGGTGAATCGAGGAAGTACAGTACATACTGACTAAACTAAAATAAGCTCTAACATGGAAACTAAGCGTTTCCGGACACATGTCCACATAACATCTTTATTTGTGTGTGAGGAATGTTTCCTGAAAGTTTGGCCGTACCTTTTTGTAACACCATATACAGGGTGTTTCAAAAATGACCGGTATATTTGAAACGGCAATAAAAACTAAACGAGCAGCGATAGAAATACACCGTTTGTTGGAATATGCTTGGGACAACAGTACATTTTCAGGCGGACAAACTTTCGAAATTACAGTAGTTACAATTTTCAACAACAGATGGCGCTGCAAGTGATGTGAAAGATATAGAAGACAACGCAGTCTGTGGGTGCGCCATTCTGTACGTCGTCTTTCTGCTGTAAGCGTGTGCTGTTCACAACGTGCAAGTGTGCTGTAGACAACATGGTTTATTCCTTAGAACAGAGGATTTTTCTGGTGTTGGAATTCCACCACCTAGAACACAGTGTTGTTGCAACAAGACGAAGTTTTCAACGGAGGTTTAATGTAACCAAAGGACCGAAAAGCGATACAATAAAGGATCTGTTTGAAAAATTTCAACGGACTGGGAACGTGACGGATGAATGTGCCGGAAAGGTAGGGCGACCGCGTACGGCAACCACAGAGGGCAACGCGCAGCTAGTGCAGCAGGTGATCCGACAGCGGCCTCGGGTTTTCGTTCGCCGTGTTGCAGCTGCGGTCCAAATGACGCCAACGTCCACGTATCGTCTCATGCGCCAGAGTTTACACCTCTATCCATACAAAATCCAAACGTGGCAACCCCTCAGCGCCGCTACCATTGCTGCACGAGAGACATTCGCTAACGATATAGTGCACAGGATTGATGACGGCGATATGCATGTGGGCAGCATTTGGTTTACTGACGAAGCTTATTTTTACCTGGACGGCTTCGTCAATAAACAGAACTGGCGCATATGGGGAACCGAAAAGCCCCATGTTGCAGTCCCATCGTCCCTGCATCCTCAAAAAGTACTGGTCTGGGCCGCCATTTCTTCCAAAGGAATCATTGGCCCATTTTTCAGATCCGAAACGATTACTGCATCACGCTATCTGGACATTCTTCGTGAATTTGTGGCGGTACAAACTGCCTTAGACGACACTGCGAACACCTCGTGGTTTATGCAAGATGGTGGCCGGCCACATCGCACGGCCAACGTCGTTAATTTCCTGAATGAATATTTCGATGATCGTGTGATTGCTTTGGGCTATCCGAAACATACAGGAGGCGGCGTGGATTGGCCTCCCTATTCGCCAGACATGAACGCCTGTGACTTCTTTCTGTGGGGACACTTGAAAGAACAGGTGTACCGCCAGAATCCAGAAACAATTGAAGAGCTGAAGCAGTACATCTCATCTGCATGTGAAGCCATTCCGCCAGACACGTTGTCAAAGGTTTCGGGTAATTTCATTCAGAGACTACACCATATTATTGCTATGCATGGTGGATATGTGGAAAATATCGTACTATAGAGTTTCCCAGACCGCAGCGCCATCTGTTGTTGAAAATTATAACTACTGTAATTTCGAAAGTTTGTCTGCCTGAAAATGTACTGTCGTCCCAAGCATATTGCAACAAACGGTGTATTTCTATCGCTGCTCGTTTAGTTTTTATTGCCGTTTCAAATATACCGGTCATTTTTGAAACGCCCTGTATGTATATATATATATATATATATATATATATATATATATATATATATATATATATATATATATAACGTTTGCATTGTATATAAATATTTGTGATTTAAATTCAGTGTATGTGTACATTTAGGGTAGAAATCTGTTGAAGTTTCATTGTATTTATGTGTGTATTACTGCGAAACTTATAAGCTCTGGAAAAAAGTCAAACGAATCGTTATTTGCATCGACTAGCAACGATAATAGCAGTGCTTGTGCGTTGTAAAATGTTTTGGTAGGGAGTTGTTGCGCAGAGCGCGCGGTGAGAGGGGGAGACGGGTTGCAGCGCTTGTAGTGTGCGGAAGTGTGGTGTTAACGCTCTCGCTGTAGAGAGTACCATTTCGGCGGCATCATGTACGCGCGCCGACCAGATGACTAGTAGCAGGGGGAAGGACAGTGGACGGGCGGAAGAGGCTGTATTAATTACGATTGCCCGTTCCTGTAATTAGCCGTGGCCCCACAAGATGCTACCGTCTTCAACAACAGCAGCAGCAGCAGTTCCAGCAACACAGTTTCGTCATCAGCTCCGAGTTTCGCCGTATGCACAGCACTGAAGTCAGACTGTTTATTGGTAGGAAGTGTTAACGGCTAACCCAGCAGTACAACTGAATCATTTGATTGATAAGATGTATGTAAATAATAATCAGTTAAGCTCAGGGCGATTCTGTCCTCATTGCCCCCAGACATTTTTACCAAGCAGGACCCTTGTTCCTTTTTTTTCCCTAATATGCTAACTGAGTGTAATAAGAAACAAATTGAATAGTTACAGCCAGTTTATTAATGAATAATTTAACTTTAAGAATTTTAGCCTCAGTCTACTTTCAAGTAACTGTTGTACAACAGAGGCGTCAGTAAACGATTAAACTAAAGCAATTTCATTTTTCAAGTTTGAGAATCAACCACTGGAAAAAATCCAAATCTAAAGAAAAGCACAAATTACGATTGCGGAAGTTATATTTATTGTACATATAGGTTGGAGCACATGGCTTTTTGGTTTGGTACGTATTCTAGCATTTAATTCTGTTCAAGTCAGTAACAAAGGCTCAGTTTTTCAGACAATAATATGAAATCCAATTCGCAAAATAAGTAACGGCAAAGTAAAAGAGTGCTTGCTTTTTTCTGAATTTCTTTGATGACGTTATGTTGAGGTCACTGAAAGTCATTGTTCACGCAACGAAGTTCAGTACTAACATACTGTTTAATTGCATATTTTCAAATCATTACCGTATTGCCTTTTTCAAAATTTAATGATAAACATAACGTAAGAGTGACTTTTCAGTTTTCTTTATCATTACCTACTCAAAATTAGTGTAAAAAAAACATGTTTTTCTTTCCCATCATCTTGTACAGGATTTTGGATGTAAATTGCCCTAGTGAGCTTGCGTCCGTTAATTACTTCCTTTTCGTTTATTAATGTAACTTTTTGATTCATGATCAGTGGTACCCCTTTCTGTCCACTGTTGTTCGTGGGTGAATGCGCAAAATAATTTTCATTTTACAAATTATAGCCCTGTTCGGTTTAATTACTTTTTTTAGTAGATTTTCCATCAGTAGGGTCGGTTGTACTGAAACGTCCCCTTAGAACAAATTATACATGACTGTGCTTAAACTGACACAATATTTTTTTTTAGCGCAACGCAATCTGACTATCAAAGATCCCTGCAAAAGAATGGCCCTGAGTAACATTAAACTATACCTTTCAGAAATCACTTACCTCACAAAAATCTTCATTACTCGAACTACTGCAATACAGCGAGCGCCACTACTGCCAGCTAAATAAAAGATTCAAACTACTGAAGGCACTAACTATTGATAGGGATAGTTAGCAAATGAAAGATATTAATAGAGAACAAACAACGTATTTACCTTAATAGTCATAATATATATAGCAGTTCATGACAAATTTCAAAACTCCGCCATCTCTCTCCCCACATCCACCACTGCTGGCGGCTCACCTCCAACTGCACAACGCTACGCGCTGTTCACATCCAGCTGCCGCTGCCTAACACTACAATGGCAAACAACAATGCTAACTAGCCACAGACTGCACACAGCACAGCCAGTGATTTTCGTACAGAGAGCGCTACGTGGTGGCGGCGTTACCAATATAAGAACCTAAACAGCCTACTTACATAAAGAAAACATAAACAGCCTACTTACATAGCCCCCATGCTCCCCACAAAAAATTTTACAAATTTTTTTGGCCAGTGGCCAATAATGATTTGAAAAAATTTTTCATAATTACAATAACAAAGATATCAAATGCACACACTTATTGATACAATGTTGGTCAAAAGCTAAAATGTTCTCACAGTCCATAAAGACAGTCCTGATCATTTATCACAGTAAAATTACAGTGTTTTTTTTTCTCAAAGTCTGAGTAGTAAAAAAAATTGCACACAGAAGTAGTGGATTTCCATGCAGTCTTGAAGAAGTGGTGTTGTCCTTCCAACGGAAAGACAGTGCTGACTCTTGACATGCAGACAGGTAATGGGCCACAACAGAGCAAACCCACAGCAGAGTCATTCGACATTTTGAAGAAGATTGGTAGATAGGTCATCACAGAGTAGACCTACTGTAGTCCTAGTAGAGATTGTGGTATTGGTGGGCCACCAGAGGTGCAGACCCACTGCAGTCCTTGTAGAAATAATGGTACTGGTGAGTGAGCAAAGGTGTAGACCCACTGTAGTCCTTGTAGAGATGGCCATCAGCCATCTGTTGCGACTGTCCAGGTGCACAATCACCATCGAAGAGTCTTGCAGAGAAGATAGCAAGTCCATAAACCACCACTTGTGCAAGCACAAAGTTTTTGGAATTGTCCTTAGAAGTCTTGCAGACAATATAGCAAGTCCATTACCACCACTTGTGCACTCACAAAGTTTTTGGAATTGTCCTTAGAACCAGCAATGCTGTTATCCAGTCCCTTGCTGAATTAGTAACACATGTGCAAACACTAACAGTCCCAACTTCTCACATATTGTCCATATAGTATGACCAACAGAAACGTGTGCAGTGAAATGTAACGTACAAGTTACTTAATTAGATGAACTGGTGTCAATTACAATTTTATAACATGAGAATACAATTACAAAGGTACAAAATACATCATTAAAGAACATAACAATACAGAGAACATTTGTAGTACAGGCTGTACAACAGAATAGATTTAAACATATACATCAGTGTTACAGGAATTATGACATGAGTACATACATAAAAGATCAGAATCACTTTCGAAACATCAACTTCACACATGAGCATTAAAACAGAACAGAATAAATAATGTCTAAACATCTTTACAAAGAAAATACCATATTATTAATGCAAAGTATATTTGAGGATAACAGTATTCCTCATCATAGTGAATGTAGCTTAGTATTAGAAAAATTCTACAACATAAGTCTTATCAGATAAACATATAAAGACAGGAAAAACACAAATACACAAGGGTACACAAACACATAGAGGGATGACACAAAAGGAAAGGACAGGGTTTGTTTTACTGCAGTATTTTGCATGGAGATCTCCCTTCGTTCATCATTATTCCCAAAAAGTCCTATCTAAGCCTGCTTTCTGTATTCTGTTCACATCCTCTGTCAAAAATAGTTTTTCTCCACTGTACAGTATCCCTTTTTTTTGCCAGACCATTTTCTGATAGCTTCTCAATGCATTTCTTATAAATTCAACATAGATAGTTTCTTATATAGTCTACTCCTCTTAAGCTAACTTAAATCTACTGAGCTCAGATGCTAAACTAAGGGACGAGGCAATGCAGCAGCACCTAACAAATTAACACAAACAGCAATGCAAAAAAATGGAAAATTGCAAAGCAAGCTACAGTAAATCTGAATTACCAAGCAATGCACCATTACAAATAATATGAGCCAATGTGCAGCAACAATAAAAATAAATCAATAGTAAAACTAGCTTAACAGAGTAATACAAAGTGAAATTTAGTAGCACTATGCCTGGCAAACAGCAGCAGAAATAACTTATATCTAAACATGACATAGCTCAAGCAGAAAAAACATTACACTAAAGACAATAATGCAGACAAGGGAAATGTATATTCACATCTTAATGTCTATGTAATTAAAGTGGTGCACCACAGCAACTTATTGTAAAAAAATATTACCATGTACTTGAAAAGAAAATTGTGTGTCCAGTTACTGTTACTAGTCCCTTCTTATTGTCCTTTCCTTTCCAAGTGCTCCTTTTTGAAAGAATGTGGATTACAAAATTATCATTTAATAGATCTGTTAACAGAAAGTGTTCACATTAGCAAATGCATTTAAGTTTATTTTATAAAACTAATGCTGTAACACAGCTGGAAAACAGGTATCAAATGAAATAAGCAATTACGCAAACCAAAGCATAAAAATATCATTCAGTAGTCATGTGACATTTCATAAGTTAGTAGAAATTCTCTCAACTCTCGTAGAAAGACGCTTGTCATAATCAGGTGTGCAGATGTAAGTATCTTTCCAAGTAATGAGGGTGTCGCATTTGCAATGTTTTCTCTAAAGGAATGTCAATGGCGAGGATAATGGCCTCCCTTTTTTTTTCTACCTGTGCTTCCGGAAAGGCACACCCTAATGGCTTGTTCTCCAGGTGTCTGACACAGCTGTGTGCCCATGACGCACGTGCAGGTGGTCACTTAACTTCCTTACGGAAATCTTTACGACAGCAGACTCCACTACAGTGACAGTCTCATATAAAAATTTCACAGGTCAAAAATTTACGTTACAAATGTGTAGAAACAAAATCTCATGAATACAACAGTGTCCAAAAAAAATTTCACTGGCATTGTGATACATTCACGCATTTACACACATTTCATAACTCTTAAAGTACGATTCTTGGTTTCCAACATCCTTTTTCACAAGTCAAGAGTCCCTAACTTCTATTCATTATTCATATACATATAAACACGTAATCACATTCCTCATATATGGTAACATCATCTTATTGACATAAACATACCTCAACAGCATAATACACATCGTTGTCGTAAAAAATAACATCATAACACCTTAGTCAAATCTCAAAAAAGTCGTAGCTTTTTGCAATAATTTCAAACCATAAAAAATATTCTCTGCTCATTTCAATAGTGTCATCTGCCTCAAACGTACTTTAAAATCATGATCTCATACCAAATACATCATTCAAAGCTCTCATAGTATCACAATGGTTCCGAAAAATATGAACAGTTCACAAAGTACAGACAAAATACAATTTCTTAAGTGTGAAGTTACCCAACTGTGTAATTGTGTAAACATCTGTCAATGACTTAATAAAAAAGTTTGTCTCTCTCAGTTAAATGATCAGATAGCTGTGTAATTTATGTATTAGAGAAATATGGTACCGATGTGTAAAGTTGTATAAGCAAATACCATATTAGCTAGGGCTCCTTGTGCTTGCCAAACACATGGTACACAAAGTAGGCGTGTACCCCCCTGAGGATTAATGTAATTATACCCTCATGTGTTACAGATTACAGCAATGGAATGAAATGTATCATGGAAAACTTTCTTTGTAATTCAAAAATCTTTAAAAATAAATGTTTTAAGTACAAAATTAATCACTCAAATACATGTCCTGTAGCGCTAAATGTGCGTCTTGCGGTAAGATAATCTCTGTGGGAGTGTCGTAGTTATCGTCCTCCGAAAGCTAAGTTCAGCAGAAGCCAATGTACTTACCTCATGATAAACAAAAGTGAAATGCTTTGCATATAGATATCTTAGTTATTACGCTTATTGTTGTGATGAAGAAAGTACTGTGCTGTAACGTATTGTTGTGCTACGGAAAATGCTGTCTCATTGTAGCTGTACCACAAATGTTACTACTAAAACATGTTTTACTTTCCAGAAGAATTCAGAAAAGCTGTGCAGATATAAAACAGATACACCGCAAAAGCAACATTGTAAATTGTCACTCATTAGTAACGTCGTGATATAATCGTGTAGCTGTCACATAAACTAACCACTGTGTCATCTGGTATCTCTCAGAAAGTACTTTAAATCCGGAATGTATTTTCAAGTAAACCAAAATGTTGCAATAGTATCCCATTAGCAGTACAGGTAAATGTTCTAAGTATGTGAGCCTTATAGTCGTTACGTAATCGTGCAACTAACAAGCAAGAATGTACACACACAATAACACTGTGTCATCTGTTCGCAATAACAATGCAGTCGTAATTTCTGTTTAAATAAGTTCTCTTGGTTCTTGAGTGGATATTGAACTTCAAAACATTGTAGCATGTTAACAGTTTCTCAGTGTGACAAATTGTACAAGTAGCGTGAAGTGAAAATTGCAAAGACTAAGTTAAAAAGCAGATTATCTGTCAATAAATGGTTTTACATGGAAATGTGGTGTAGCCCTTTGCTCTTCCTAGTATGCAGAGTTTCAACTTTAACGCAATTATCATGTGGTATACGTCGGTAAAGAATACTGGAATATTTCTCAAGGTTAGCATATATGTTATTTTTCTCTGACCCAGCGGGCACAAGTGGCTGCCTGCGGTGCGAGTCATTGTCTGTTTCTTTGTTGGCGCGCACCGTTATTGGGATTTGGAGACCTAACTTCCACAAATTCACCGTGACGAGAAGGCTCTGCCCTGTTTGAAGTTCGCCAGTTCTGATGGAATTCAGGTCTGTCGTTTTGTCGGTAGTTTACATAGTTTCTTTCTTGTCGGTCACGTGGTGGGGAATTTCTCCCTGAATCGTAACTGCGCGCTGAACTGTTGCGTCTGAAATTATTCTGTCTCCCTTGATAATAATAGTTCTGATTACCATATTGTCTGTTTCTATGGTTATCTCTGTGATAGTCATTACCGCGGAAAGGTGATCTTTCCCTGTAACTATTACTCTGCCTGTGGTTGTCATATGGGTGGTGTCTGTTTTGGTCACGATTTACGTTGTAAGAATAGGTTTGTCGTGGCCATTTATTGTTTCTGTCGTCACGGAATTGTGACGGATGTGACCTGTAGTGATTGTTTTCCTGTTTTCGCATCCCGCGACTGTCTGTGTCAATTTCTAATTCTTGTAAGAGTCCCTGAAAAGCTTCAATGTCGTCTTTGCAACGTCCTGCCAAAATAATATGCCGTAAATGTTCAGGCAGTTTGATTAAGCAAATGCGGATGAGTTCTGAGGGGCTGTATGGGTTTGACAGGTACTGATTCTTGTGCAACATGTCTTCAAAATATTTGACAAGACTGGAAAATTCAGATTGTTCAAAGTGTTTCATCATCATGATGCTATGTTTTACTCGGTCTTGTGTAGCTTGTGACCAATATGCTGAGAGGATGGCATGGTAAAATTCTCCTTCACTGTGGCAATCGTGTATGACCGATCGCATTCTTACAGTTGGTTCATTCTCTAAGTAGCCACGCATAAATTCTAACCCGTCCTCCAATGACCAGTTGGGAGGAAAACAATGAGAGAATTGATGGAGCCACACTTGTGGATGAATGTCGTTGGCAGAATTCTTAAATGTTTTGAATTTACGTGTAGTAATGAACAGCTTGTAGTCAAAGTCATCGTGTCGGCGAGAAGCATATCGGTCATCGTTACGTCGTGTCGGCGGTTCCATCTCAAAATTCAGTCCACCTTGCCAATTCCTTTCATAATTACCGAAATGTCCTGTGTTATTATTTTGTGACTTTTCCGTATTTCTAAGTCCCTCTTCCCGTATTGGAGTGCGAGTGTCCTCTGAAATATGTAATTCTTGTATCACCTGTGTCAGCTGATCTTGTACTTCCCGGATTTCTCTTTGGTGTTGCGTATTAATTTGATTTAGATTTTGTTTCAGTTTCCTAATTTGTTCGCACTCTTCTGTGTCATTAAAGACTACCGGTTTTGTGTCATTCAGATTATCATGTACCTTCGTAGATAAGTTAGTGACCTGATCCGAAAGTTCGGCTACTTTCTCTGATAATGAACTAATTTCCTCCATGTGTCTTTCTACTGTGTCCTTTAAGTTTTCCTGAGTTTTTGCAAGTTGCGTAACCGAATCGGTAGATGCAACTGAGTCCATTTTAGCTTGCAGGGTCTCATGATTTTCATGGACAATGGTTTGCAGTTCTTTTATGGCTGCTTCGTGATTCTGTAATGCATTTTCATGCCGCGAAAAAATAGGTTGAAAATGCTCACAAATTTGTGTTTTTACGTCATTACAGACCTTTTGACATTTCGATTCGATGTTATGTAACTCAGTAGTTAAATCTTCACGTGTTTGTTCAAGTGTGGTGTCTCACTTTTGAAGATTTTGTTCCATTGTGTCTAACTTTTTAAGATTTTGTTCCACTGTGTCCAAATGTTGCTGTGTTTGTCTCTGGTGTTGTTCCACTGTGTCTAACTTTTGAAGATTTTGTCCCATTGTGTCTAACTGTTGCTGTGTTTGTTTCTGATTTTGTTCCATTTTTTGCATTAATTGCAATAATAATGTATTAGTGTCTGGAATCTGTTTCTCTATGCTTTTTGGCAGTGCGTTTTCACCGGCAGCATTCACATTTTGACAAGCAGAAAATGTGTCTTGACTCATTTGAGAAACCGGTGAGGACCCAAAACCTAAGTCTACAGTATTTGCAATATTGTGTTCTGTCATTTCGGATTCCTGAGGCGAGCTGTTGCCGACCGATCGATCGATAAGGCTTCCCTGTTCACTACCTGTTTGACTGTCTACACCATTATTTGCCGCCCGCTCCATATCCCTATGCACAATTACCAAATTACTACTTCGAATGTCTGTTAATTCACTATCCAGTGGTGCTGTTAAGCTACGCTCGTCGTCACTATTATTTCTCAGTTTACTTTGGAACCGAGTGTTACGTTTTTCACACGCCATTATTGTCACAATATTTCACACGATAACACAGAAAAGCACAATTTGAGTAGCAAAAATAAGAGAATACATTAACATAGCACTGAAAATAATATGTAGTTAATTACAAGCGCAGCTGCGAAATACTTGGTGCAAACCTACATGCATGCCACAACTGTTTTACAGTACAACAATGAAAAACCACAACCACCAAGGAAATTCTCTCTATAATTACGCGCTAGCAATAAACAAAAGCTACACTAAATACACAAACTACAAGAAAAAATCAGAAGATTCCAGTGAGGTATCCTGGCAGGGTCGCCATATGATACGTCCCCTTAGAACAAATTATACATGACTGTGCCTAAACTGACACAATATTTTTTTTTAGCGCAACGCAATCTGACTATCAAAGATCCCTGCAAAATAATGGCCCTGAGTAACATTAAACTATACCTTTCAGAAATCACTTACCTCACAAAAATCTTCATTACTCGAACTACTGCAATACAGCGAGCGCCACTACTGCCAGCTAAATAAAAGATTCAAACTACTGAAGGCACTAACTACTGATAGGGATAGTTAGCAAATGAAAGATATTAATAGAGAACAAACAATGTATTTACCTTAATAGTCATAATATATATAGCAGTTCATGACAAATTTCAAAACTCCGCCATCTCTCTCCCCACATCCACCAGTGCTGGCGGCTCACCTCCAACTGCGCAACGCTACCCGCTGTTCACATCCAGCTGCCGCTGCCTAACACTACAATGGCAGACAACAATGCAAACTAGCCACAGACTGCACACAGCACAGCCAGTGATTTTCGTACAGAGAGCGCTACGTGGCGGCGGCGTTACCAATATAAGAACCTAAACAGCCTACTTACATAAAGAAAACAAACAGCCTACTTACAGTACACTCTCCTCCTACTTATCGGTATGACTTCTTCGTGAAAGATAGAAAAAATCCATTAGGAATACACGCGATCCACGGTCATATTTTAGATCGCAAGCAGGATAGGCCAATTAGTAGGAGGGAGGTTACAACAGACCAAGGTTTCAGTACAGTAATCAGGATCAGACCGATGTAGTCCCTTCCCGTGTCTCTGTGTCGCATCGGCGCAGGATCGGTATGGTTATTAACTGGTTTGGCATGTTTAATTTACGGTTAGCCAGATGTCCTCGCTGCCGGCACCCCTTTTGCCCTCCCCCCCTCCTCCCGACTGACGACGGAATATGTGTATTCCAACGATCAGCGGTTAGTTTTAGTCATGTGAAGGTGAGTGAAAACCGGTATTCACCACATCCAGGCAGGCTAGAACATCGACCCCCTCCTCATTGCGCCGGGAGGATTGACTCCGCAGCCGGTGCACGTACACGTCCGGCAAGCGGCTCTAACACACACTATCCTGGCGGGTCACCAAACGGATGCAGTTTGTGGTAGTTATAGGGAAATGAACTAGCGTGGAGAGCAGAAACAACTACATTAATAACATAAATATCAACATCAACAGCCACTCGAATCATGATCTGGCCGTTTTGACACATCTCCAGAAGGAGATGGGAGTCACACTCGTGGTAACGTCGCACAATTTCTACAAACTGACTTGGCTGAAAAGCCGAAAGCTCTAGATTAGATGGATTAGCCGAAAAGGACGACGAGTACAAAGCGCTTTCCGGCCAGATCAGAATTTTTACATGATATGTAAAATGGTTCAAATGGTTCTAAGGACTATGGGACTTAACATTTGAGTCATCAGCCCCTTAGACTTAGAACTAATTAAACCTAACTAACCTAAGGACATCACACACATCCATGCCTAAGGCAAGATTCGAACCTGCGATCGTAGCACCAGCGCGGTTCCGGACTGAAGCGCGTAGAACTGCTCGGCCACAGCGGCTGGCAATTGATATGTACTTTATTTATATTTCAGAGCTTTAACGATATTAACTTTGATGAGAGATTCCAGTCAAATATTACGGCAGGCATAACTGAGTTGTAAGACGTGTATATTTCTATTGTCAAACCACAATTTATGAAAGATGTTTATATTTTATTAATAGGATTAAGTAGGAACAATTAATATTTGCCATGTTGGAAATAACTGTGGTAGCAGGGAATGTCTGCACCGAAGTATTGTTGGCAAAAGAGACCGCAAATTGATGTAATTTTAAAAAGGGTGGGAGAGCCCGCGTATGGATACATTTTAAGAAAAGAGCGGGAAAGACCGCGCATTGATACATTTTGTAATGGTAGCAGGGATTGTGTGCACCAGAAAGCATTGTTGGCAGGAGAGATCGCACTTCAGCATTCTTAGGAAGTCAGTAGTAAGCGAGGTGTGAAGCGAGAGGTTGAGAGGAGTAGTGTGCCTGCCAGCCACCAGCTATCATTTACAAGAGATTATAAACGGATGTACAGAGACATCAGCTAACTATTATCATAAGAGGAACTAATATTATTGAATTATTTTCTTTGCGAAACTCAAGACTACTGAAGGTATGTTTGAGCAATGCTAGTTTTAAGATGATTGTAAAAAGTAAGTCCCATTTGAACGTTTGTAAAATCATTTAATTACCAACAGCAAATATTTGAAGCGTTTTCAGAATATAATTAATTTTTGCCAGCAATCTTGCATTACTCATTATAATCCATCCCAAAAACCATAAACATAAAACTTTGCAAAAATTTTATTTTCAAGAAAAAGTGTAACTATGAATTACGTAACTTCAGTCAAATTAATTAAAGAATAACGTTAGCTTTGCTATTAAAGAATAACGTCAGCTTTGGTAAATACAGCCATTTATGACAGCCCACCAGTAGTTAATAGAGTATAGTAAAACAGAGTAAGTACATTCATGTCGCAGTTCGATGTAGCAGTCTGATGGCGATCCAGTAACAGTAAAAAAGGTAAGTAACAGTTTTGGGTTATTGCAGATAACGACTGAGGGCCACAACGACGACACATTCTATGTTTCGTCGAAATAATCAGAAAATCACTTTTAAAAAGCAGCAACTAAATTTGTATGCGAAGATTGAGAAAGAGAATACATTTCAGAGGGAAGATTTCATTTGTTGTTATTAAGCAAGAGATAGAAATCCTAAGGGAAGGTTACATAGGTTATTGTAAAGGGAGACGGTTATTGCGTAACAAAAGAGATATAGAGGAGACGGGAAGGTTTCATAGTACATGTGACTCACAGTTTGTCTGATCATTGTTAGTGAAAAGATGCACCGGAAAATCCCTCATTTTGTATGGTTTTTTTTTTGTGTGGTTTTAGGGCGCACAACTTCAATGGTCATTAGCGCCGTGACTACTCTAAGAATGCACCGCGAGGCACAAGTTGACAACAACAACTAAAAGGGAAAACACGATAAAAGACAGACTGACAGGCATAGGATTAAAAAACAGCATCATCAAATGTCCTTAGAGAGGTGTGTCAAATTGATAAAACGAAGAACACGAGCAGCTGCTCGTGGGTCATCCGCTAAAATGGCATCGAAAGTACTTGGCAGGTTAAGATCTAGGCGCAGTGTGTTAAAATCTGGACAGGACATTAAAATGTGTCGAACCGTCAGCAAGTGCCCACATGGGCAGAACGGCGCCGGCGCAGCCGTCAGCAGATGGCGATGGCTGAACCGACAGTGCCCAATTCTTAACCGCGCCAAAACTACCTCCTCCCGCCGAGAAGGGCGTGAGGAGGACGTCCAAGCCACGGGAAGAGGTTTTAAGGCCCGAAGCTTGTTGTCTGTAAGTGCAGCCCAATCGGCATGCCACAGCGATAAAATGCGCCGGCAAATGACCCTGCTAAAAGCGGACGAAGGGACACAACAAGAAGCTGTCCGAGGCTGGAGGGCCGCAGCCTTGGCCGCGGCATCTGCAGCTTCGTTCCCAGGGATACCGACATGGCCAGGAACCCACATAAAGCTAACCGGAGAACCGACGTCCACCAGCTGCTGAAGAGAGCGTTGGATCCGGTGTACGAAAGGGTGAACCGGGTACGGATCACTGAGGCTCTGGATGGCGCTCAGGGAATCGGAGCAGATGACATAAGCAGAATGTCGGTGGCGGCAGATGTAAAGAACAGCCTGGTAGAGGGCAAAGAGCTCAGCTGTGAAGACCGAACAATGGCCATGGAGCCGGTATTTGAAACTTTGTGCCCCGACAATAAAGGAACACCTGACCCCGTCATTGGTCTTAGAGCCATCTGTATAAATGAAAGTCATGTTGATGGACTTCGAACGAAGTTCCAAAAAACGGGAGTGGTAGACCGAACCGGGGGTAACCTCTTTTGGGAGCGAGCTGAGGTCAAGGTGAACGCGGACCTGAGCCTGGAGCCAAGGTGGCGTGTGGCTCTCGCCCACTCGAAAGGTTGCAGGGAGTGAAAAATTAAGGTGTTGAAGAAGGCGACGAAAGCGAACTCCAGGGGATAGCAGGGCAGAGACATACAACCCGTATTGACGGTCAAGAGAGTCGTCAAAAAAGGAACGATAAGACGGATGGTCGGGCATTGACAGTAGCCGACAGGCATACCGACAAAGCAGTATATCGCGCCGGTAGGTGAGTGGCAATTCGCCAGCGTCAGCATGAAGACTCTCTACGGGACTAGTATAAAATGCTCCGATCGCAAGTCGTAAACCCCGATGTTGTATGGAGTTGACGCGGCGTAAGATGGATGGCCGTGCAGAGGAGTATACGAAGCTCCCATAATCCAGCTTGGAGCGGACGATCGACCGATATAGACGAAGTAGGACGGTTCGATCCGCTCCCCACGACATACCACTGAGAACGCGGAGGACATTTAAAGAACGGGTACAACGGGCGGCCAAATATGACACATGTGGAGACCAGCTAAGTTTCCTGTCAAATGTAAGGCCTAAAAATTTGGTTGTCTCCACGATTGGGAGAGCAACGGGACCGAGTCGTAAGGACGGTGGGAGAAACTCGTTGTAGCGCCAGAAGTTAATACAGACCGTCTTCTCGGCAGGAAAACGGAAGCCATTGGCGACACTCCAGGAGTAAAGACGGTCAAGAGAACGCTGAAGACAGCGCTCCAGGACACGTGTAGACTGCGCGCTGAAATAGATGGTAAAATCGTCCACGAAAAGGGAGCCTGATACATCAGCTGGGAGGCAATCCATTATTGGATTGATCGCGATGGCAAAGAGAGCGACGCTCAAAACTGAGCCGTGTGGCACCCCATTCTCCTGGCGAAAGGTGTCGGACAGGACAGAACCCACACGTACCCTGAACTGTTGATCCATTAAAAAGGAACGAATAAAAAGAGGGAGGCGACCGCGAAGGCCCCATGTATGCATGGTGCGGAGAATGCCCGCCCTCCAACAGGTGTCGTAAGCCTTCTCCAAATCAAAGAACACAGCCGCGGTCGGGCGCTTCCGCAAGAAGTTATTCATAATGAAGGTCGACAAGGTAACCAGATGGTCAACAGCAGAGCGGCGCCTACGAAATCCACATTGTACATTGGTAAGTAGGCGTCGAGACTCGAGCAGCCAAACCAATCGAGAGTTAACCATTCGCTCCATCACTTTACAGACACAGCTGGTAAGCGAGATAGGTCGATAACTGGAAGGCAAGTGCTTGTCCTTCCCCGGCTTAGGAATCGGGACAACAATAGACTCGCGCCAGCATGCGGGAACATGTCCCTCAATCCAGATGCGATTGTATGTACGAAGAAGAAAACCTTTACCCGCAGGAGAAAGGTTCTTCAGCATCTGAATATGAATAGAATCAGGCCCTGGAGCAGAGGACCGTGATCGGCCAAGTGCGTTTTCGAGTTCCCGCATGGTGAATGGGGCATTATAACTTTCACAATTCGAGGAGCCGAAGTTAGGTGGCCTAGCCTCCTCTGCCTGTTTGCGGGGGAGGAAAGCAGGGTGGTAATGAGCGGAGCTCGAAACCTCTGCGAAAAAGTGGCCGAAGGCATTGGAGACAGCCTCAGGGGCCACAAGGACGTCATTCGCGACCTTCAAGCCAGAAACTGGTGAGTGGACCTTAGTGCCAGATAGCCGGCGCAGGCTACCCCAGACAACAGAAGAAGGAGTAAAACTGTTGAAGGTGCTTGTGAAAGCAGCCCAGCTGGCTTTCTTGCTTTCTTTGATAATACGACGACACTGAGCACGTAATCGTTTATAATTGATACAATTCGCCACTGTAGGGTGGCGTTTAAATGTGCGTAAAGCACGTCGACGAGCACGTAAAGCGTCTCTACATGCTGCGGTCCACCAGGGGACCGGTACGCGACGTGGAGAAGAAGTAGGGTGAGGGATGGAATATTCAGCAGCAGCGAGAATGACTTCCGTGAGGTGTGCGACCTGACGATCGCAGCTTGTGAAGGTTTGATCCTGAAAGGTCGCCCTGGAAGAGAAGAGCCCCCAGTCTGCCTTGGAGATGGTCCAACTAGAGGAGCACGGAGAGGGGGTATGCTGCAGGAGATGGATAACACACGGGAAGTGGTCGCTCGAATATGTATCAGAAAGTGCATACAACTCAAACCGGCGTGCAAGTTGGGGAGTACATATAGAGAGGTCTAAATGGGAATAGGTGTGAGATGTGTCCGAAAGAAAAGTAGGGGCGCCAGTATTGAGGCAGATAAGATTGAGCTGGTTGAAAAGGTCTGCTAACAAGGAGCCTCTCGGGCAGGATGCTGGAGAGCCCCAAAGGGGATGGTGGGCATTGAAGTCTCCAGTTAACAAAAATGGTGCAGGTAGCTGAGCAATAAGTTGCATCACGTCTGCCCTGGTAACGGCAGATGACGATGGAGTGTAAACGGTACAAAAGGAAAACGTAAAAGTGGGGAGGGTAATGCGGATGGCAACTGCCTGCAGGCCGGTGTGCAACGTGATGGGATCGTAGTAAATATCATCCCGGACCAGCAACATAACCCCTCCATGAGCTGGGATACCTACCACAGGGGGTAGGTCAAAACGCACAGAGGTGTAGTGTGCCAAGGCAATTTGATCGCATGGGCGGAGCTTCGTTTCCTGGAGGGCTACGACGAGCGGACGGTGCAAGCGGAGCAGCAACTTCAAGTCCTCTCGGTTGGAGCGAATGCTGCGAATATTCCAGTGAATAAGTGCCATCGTAAGAAAAGGAAGATGAAAGAAGGGGTCACCTCGAAGGCCGCTGAGGGCCTGGCTTCGAGCGAGCACTGCCGCCGCTATCAGTAGGCGGACAGTCATCGTCCATTGGGTCTATAGGTTCATCGGCCATCTCGGGAGGATGGCCGGGAGGGGGAGCTTCCTCCGCCGGTGAACGGCCAGATGTACGGCTACCAGCGATGCGGCCAGGCGAAACGGATGACGGCCTGGGGCGGCAACCGCTGGGTGGCGCAGGAGAAGAAATGCGCCGTGGCGGAGAAGGAGAACTGTGCTTCCTATGAGCCTTCTTGGAAGGACGTTTGGTGGAAGTACCGGTCGAAGGCTGGGAGGTCGAGGTACGTAGGAAGTCTGCACGGGATGGTTCCTTCTTGAAGGCCCGTGCATCTGACTTCGGGGTCTTCGTCTTAGCAGAAGCTGATGAAGGGGCTGGTGTCTGTGGGGTGATGGGAGGAAGAGGAGACGTCGACCGTGCGATCTTAGCACTGGCCGAACGGACGACCGTGGTGCTGAAGGTCAGATCGCATGTCTGGGTTGCTACCTCCCTGGTAGTCCGAGGAGAGGCGAGGACAGTACTGAATTTCCCCGCTGGGAGCAGCGCGGGCTTCCTACTAGCCAATAGCTTGCGAGCAGCCGAGGTGGACACTTTCTCTTTGACCCGAATTTCTTGGATACAGCGTTCTTCCTTATAGACAGGACAGTCGCGGGAGGATGCGGCATGGTCACCCTGACAGTTCACACAACGAGGAGACGGAGGTGGACAGTCACCTCATGGGCATCCCTGCCACAAGTGACACATTTAGCCGCATTGGAACAAGACTGTCGAGTGTGATTGAAACGCTGACACTGGTAGCAGCGCGTAGGTGTCGGGACATAGGGGCGTAGCCCGCCTTGATGCGCGATGGCAGCTTAACACTATCGAATGTCAAGAAAAGTGTCCGGGTCGGTACAAGGTCATTGTTGACCTTTTTCATGACCCTATGGACAGCCGTCACGCCCTGCTCAGCGAGGAAAGATTGAAGCTCCTCGTCAGTCAATCCGTCGAGGGAGCTAGTATAGACTACACCACGAGACGAATTCAAAGTTCGGTGGTCCTCCACCCGGACAGGGAACGTGTACAGGAGTGTGGCCCGAAGCAGTTTTTGTGCCTGAAAGGCACTCTCAGTTTCTAGTAATAAGGTACCGTTACGCAACCTGGTACAAGATTTGACAGATCCGGCTATGGCATCGACACCCTTCTGGATAACGAAAGGGTTGACAGAGGAAAAATCCTTTCCGTCCTCAGATCGAGAAACGACGAGGAACTGTGCGGCAGGCGGTAGTACTTTTGTCACTGGTGGCTGGTCACGTTTCCGTTTTTGGGTAGAAGTCGAGAGAGATGGAGTAGAATCCATTGCGGAGGAATCCCCCATGATTGCCAGCGTCTCCGATGGCGCGCTCCTTCCTTGTGGGGACCCTCTCAGAGGGCACTCCCGCCTTAGGTGAATGTTTACACCTCAGGTCACACCTCCCGAGAAACAGACGGAGGGACCAATCGGCATGGTCAGAAGGTATCAGCTCAGGCAATCACCCCTCCCCGGGCCTGGCCTTTACCAGGGGGTACGCGCGTGCCTTACATGTCTACCCAGGGCGGGGACTTACGCGTTACCCCGTCACCGGCTACGCGTGCGAACGCGTGGGTCGGCCTTCAGGCACGCACAGGGAGGAAGGAAGAAGAGGAAAAAGGAGAGAGAGGGAGAAAGAGGACAGACTGTCTCAAACGCCGAGGCGGAGACCAGAGAAGGCAAGGAGAAGAAGGCAATGAGAAGGCAAGGAGAAGAAGGCAATGAGAAGGCAAGGAGAAGAAGGCAATGAGAAGGCAAGGAGAAGAAGGCAATGAGAAAGCAAGGAGAAGAAGGCAATGAGAAGGCAAGGAGAAGTCAAGGGAAAGTCAAGGGAAAGAGTAAGGAAGACAGTGAGGTGGAGAAGAGCAAAGAAAGGAACCAACAAAAGGAAGGAAGAAACGAGAAGTTAAAAACCAAAAAGACCACAATTATAGGTCGTGGAACCGTCCGTCTCCGGACGCAGGCGCTAACTACCCCCGTGAGGGGGATGGACTCCTTTTAGTCGCCTCTTACGACAGGCAGGAACACCTCGGGCCTATTCTAATCCCCGGACCCGCAGGGGGGATTTTGTATGGGTCAATACAAGGATGATAAAAATAGATCATTTTTCATTCATAATTGCGTGAGAAAGGAAAATTTTTTATTTTATTACGAGAGAATTTACTTACAGAACTGGAAACTATGTAAGAACATTCAGTGCACTTTAGTAACGCGATCTTTAGAGGCGGGGCGCAGGTTAGGACTGGTTAAGGATCGGGAAAGAAACGGGCCGCGTCGTTTCCAAAGAAACCGTCGCAGGAATTACGGTAGCGATTTAGGAAAACTGAGAAAATATAATTTTGGATGGCTGGATGGGTATACAAATGGGAAACCTACCATAGGCGATTCCAGGTTCTCAACCGGGGTGCTGCTTGCGCGGTCTATACAATCTGAAGTCGGTACAGAATGGGCAGTCTACTGAATAACTGTATAGCAGGCCAAGGCAGCAATGATTATGCTCAACGTGACGTCTTCACGTCCCATGAATATTTATTCCGCTACGACGCTAACTTCCCGGTGGAAACCGCCCGTAAAGGTCTGAAACCGCATTTCTATTCTGTGTAACTGCTCTACGAGACCTCCACAATTCTCTCTTCATTGAAAGGCGTTTTAACTGATTCGCAGCTCTGATGAACCCACGCCCTTACTCGCCAACGAGTTTTAAATCTGCGCTACTGCTATCCTACGGGTTCTCTGTTCACTTCTAGGACTTGCTGTAAATCAGAGAGCATTTGGCCACTCGCTATTCTTTTACTTCAATGGTGCTGCTGTTATTTTCAAACGAAAGATCGGTTTGACGAATCTCTCTGGGCTACTCTACCCTACGCAAGCTGCTTCATCTCTGTATAACTGCTCAATGCTGCACCAATTTCAGTCTGCTTACTGTAGTAGGAACTTGGCATCCCTCACATTCTAGCCTCCCGCCTCCGGGCATTTTCTTCCATTAAAAAAACTGACGATTCTTTAATACATCAGGATGCGCACTGTCAATTGATCCCTTGTTTTAGTAAACTTGTGCCATAAATTTCTTTTTTGCACAGTTACATACAGTACCTCATTAGGTGCTCGATCTACCCATCTAATATTCAGAATTTCAAGAGCTTCTGATCTCTTCTTGACTGAAGTACTTATCGTCCACGTTTTACTTCCAGAAATATTCCTCCCGAAAGACTGCCTAATATTTAAATTTCTCTTTTTCAGCTCTCTGTGTGTTTTCATTCTCTGTATTTTGGCCATAGTTACTTACTTTGCTTAAAATACTGCTTATAGTTTCTGATTTCTTCATCTAATTCTCTCAGCATCGGATGATTTAATTCTAGTTCATTCCATGACCCTTGTGTTACTTTTATTGATACTGATGTTATAACCTCTTTTCAAGAGACGATATATTCCGTTCAACATCTCTTCCTTGCCCTTTCAAGTCTCCGACACAACTACATTGTCATCCAGAATGAGATTTTCACTCTGCAGCGGAGTGTGCGCTGATATGAAACTTCCTGGCAGATTAAAACTGTGTGCCTGTGTGCCCGATACTCGAACTCGGGACCTTTGCCTTTCGCGGGCAAGTGCTCTACCATCTGAGCTACCGAAGCACGACTGACGCCCGGTCCTCACAGCTTTACTTCTGCCAGTATCTCGTCTCCTACCTTCCAAACTTTACAGAAGCTCTCCTGCGAACCTTGCAGAACTAGCACTCCTGAAAGAAAGGATATAGCGGAGACATGGCTTAGCCACAGCCTGGGGGATGTTTTCAGAATGAGATTTTCACTCTGCAGCGGAGTTTCAGGAGTGCTAGTTCGGCAAGGTTCGCAGGAGAGCTTCTGTAAGTTTGGAAGGTAGGAGACGAGATACTGGCAAAAGTAAAGCTGTGAGTACCGGGCGTGAGCCGTGCTTTGGTAGCTCAGATGGAAAGCCGGCACGGTAGCTCAGCGTGTTCGGTCAGAGACCCGGTTGGCCTCTGTAATAAAAAAAAAAAACTGAGTGGAAGGATCAACCACCGAACTTGAACAGGATGTCTTGCGACCTCCGCAACGACCAAACACAACGATCACTAACGAAAAAAATGAAAAAAAAGATGGTAGAGCACTTGTCCGCGAAAGGCAAAGGTCCCGAGTTCGAGTCTCGGTCGGGCACACAGTTTTAATCTGCCAGAAAGTTTTACATTGTCATCGACAAACCACAAAGTTTTATTTAATCTCCCTGATCTTTAATTCCATTCCAAAATTTCTCCTTCGTCTCCTCCTCAGCTTTCTCGGCGCACAGTTTATCATTAGACTTAAGCTACAACGCTACCTCACTTCCTAACTAATGCTTCCCTTTCACGTACTTCGTCTCCTAGAGGTGCAGTTTGGTTTGTACAAGATTTAGGTTCTTACTATAAGATAGTCGAACTGACGCTTCACTGTACTCGCTGACCCAGAGCCCCCTAATTGTCTTCCAATTGAGCTCAACAATGAGAAAACACTCATCCATGTGAAAAACGTAACAGTGTAAGTCTTGGAACAAGATGATACTTCGTATTAGTCAACCACAATATTATTGCAACTGGTAGTGACAGCGCGAGACGCTGAATCACTTTATGGTCCATGCACATCTGTCTTGAAATAATTCAAAATGCAATGCGTCTTCCTTTGTCACCACTGTACTTGTTTATTCTAACGGCACCGAGTGTTTCCGATAACGGCCACAGGACGCCAAGTACAGCAATGTCGTGGTCGGGTAATACGGTCATACTCCGTTTCTAGTGACCTTACTACCATCAAAACAATAAATATTAACAGAAGGACGAAATTTATGACTGATTGTACATTGTGACATCATCCGATATCTTATTTATGTAAATGCTACCCAACTAGTGAAGGGTTTACACCGTAAATTGTCATTTTGCTTAGGTTCGAAAAGCCTAGAGTGATAAAAATTGTTCCATTATCACACAGTATCCAATGCTATCGTTTTACTGGGTTGCTAATGGGATTGACAATACTGGAGCGACAGGTGTCTGTGTGGCTTGCACAGTGGCCAGGCTATTCGCATGCTCCGTCACGAATTTGTGCGCTTAGTTTTAGTGCTAGGCTGACGTCATAGGGCACTTGTCCGAACAGTTCCTGGTACCACGCCCACCGTGGTCACTTCCTGACGTTCGACACGCGCCAACAAAACGCAGTACTCCCTCTGTTTCATTTGGTGTGATATTTCTGAAAGTGAAGGCTCACGTTACAGGAGTTTTATGAGTTAAAACAGGCGTGAGCTTAAGTTGGAGATCAGCCTTAACATTTGTTCAGTAGACCAGGCATAGAAAGGCAAACGGTCATAGCGTTATTAAGGAAGCAGCCCCAAGTGACCGGGGGAAACAATCTGGTTGACTGTGCAAGAATTTGAACTTCACTCGTCCTTAACCACCGCTTTCAGTAATTGTACGCAACCTAAGGCAAGTACCTTACATGGTAATCTCAAGCACCCAAAATCAGTTCTTCGACAGTGCGTAATGTGATTGTCGATATCTGCGAATTATGTCAGTTTATCACGACGCCGCCTTTTTCTCCCAAACATTGATGATGTTTGGTTTGTGGGGCGCTCAACTGCGTGGTTATCAGCGCCCGTACAATTACCCAATCTTTGCTCAGTCCAATTTCGCCACTTTCCTGGATGATGATGAAATGATGAGGACAACACAAACACCCAGTCATCTCGAGGCAGGTGAAAATCCCTGACCCCGCCGGGAATCGAACCCGGGACCCCGTGCTCGGGAAGCGAGAACGCTACCGCGAGACCACGAGCGGCGGACTCTCCCAAACATTGCAGAGTCTCTCGTGCTATACTGTGGTACCGACACAGTCGAGAGAAAGGGTAATTTGAAATGACACTTGCTCAGAATATCTCAGCAGTGTTAGTCTCACAACGTCGTGGACAAACCTCGGGAGAGTTAATCAGCAATGAAGGAAAAAGAAGGAATTAGTCCTTGAGGACCGTACTTGGATGGCGTTATTAGCAGCGCACTGCCCATCAAGATTGTTTCGAATCCCGATCCAGCACATATTCTTATGTTGTTGTGGTCTTCAGTCCAGAGACTGGTTTGGTGCAGCTCTCCATGCTACTCTATCCTGTGCAAGCTTCTTTATTTCCCAGAGCGTACTGCAGCCTACATCCTTCTGAATCTGCTTAGTGTATTCATCTCTTGGTCTCCCTCTACGATTTTTACCCTCCACGCTGCCCTCAAATGCTAAATTTGTGATCACTTGATGCCTCAGAACATGTCTTACCAATCGGTCCCTTCTTCTTGTCAAGTTGTGTCACAAACTCCTCTTCTCCCCAATTCTATTCAATACCTCCTCATTAGTTATGTGATCTACCCATATAATCTTCAGCATTCTTCTGTAGCACCACATTTCGAAAGCTTCTATTCTCCTCTTGTCCAGACTAGTTATCGTCCATGTTTCACTTCCATACATGGCTACGCTCCATACAAATACTTTCAGAAACGACTTCCTGACACTTGAATCTATACTCGATGTTAACAAATTTCTCTTCTTCAGAAACGCTTTCCTTGCCATTGCCAGCCTACATTTTACATCCCCTCTTCTTCGACCATCATCAGTTATTTTTCTCCCCAAATAGCAAAACTCCTTTACTACTTTAAGTGTCTCATTTGCTAATCTAATTCCTCAGCATCACCCGATTTAATTTGACTACATTCCATTATCCTCGTTTTGCTTTTGTTGATGTTCATATTATATCCTCCTTTCAAGACACTGTCCATTCCGTTCAACTGCTCTTCTAAGTCCTTTGCTGTCTCTGACAGAATTACAATGTCATCGGCGAACCTCAAAGTGTTTATTTCTTCTCCATGGATTTTAATACCTAGTCCGAACTTTTATTCTTACCACGCAAAATCGTCGTAATAGGTACTCCCCTTGGAGTGTTCTGGGTCGTATAGGCTTACTTACAACAATTATCAGCGTTGCTGCTAAAGTTTTCTCATTCAAAAGAACTGTGAAAGCTTAAGTCGCCGCATGTGAATTTTATACTCGTTTTGTCTATGTCATCTATGTTTCTACCTAAGCTGAGCACAGGGGTTTTGTCATACGTTTTGCTGTTACTACTGCTCTGTTACGTCAATTGCTCGCTGCGACGCTCGGATTTTTGACACCTGTTTTGTTTGCATTTTGTACGACGTAATGCCTTGTGAAATGCCTAGTGAAATGCGGAAACACAAAAAGGAGGAGAGGAATATATACCTATATGCTTTTTTATTGACTAAACTGACTCTAGGGTGCCAACGCCCAAAACAAAGTAGAACCGTTTCATAATTACGTTTCGTCTCTCTGTTCTGTACAGTATTTTAACTTGGGTCTTGTAGTCTATCAGATAAATGAGTGGGAATGCGTGTGGCTAAACTGTGTTTGTTTCAGCCACAAAGTGGAACCTTACTGGTTCAAGTAAATCACAGTCTCCTGTTAATCTTTATAAACGATTTGCTAAGCTAGTATTATGTTTAAATTAAGTTTGTTCACTAAGATACCGTGCATTGTTTTCTCGAAAAAGTGCCGAGTACACATCGAGAAATTGTCGAAAGAAAGTAAAACAAACTTTCATCGAAGGTCTGCAGCCAATCGCTCAGTAGTAAGGTGCCAGAGATATCGTCACGTTTATTCATTTTCTGTCGAGGACTGGTAAGTGTCGTCCACACTGTCTGACATTAACAGCCACGTAGAGCAATGTAGAACTCGTCGTCTGGTATCCAGAGGTTTTCGCTCTGCGCGTCGTTACAACTGACGGGCTAACGTGCCAAGTGAACCGCGCTGTCAGCATGCGCCGCCAGCCGGTTGTTTACACAAACAGAAGATTCCATCAGGGTCGAGCGCGCGTTGTTGAATGTGCCGACGACAGCTAGCGGAATGGGCTCCCAGCTTGAGAAACGTGCTATCGAGTTTTAGCGACGTAAATCTTATACATGTGGCCTGAAATAGCATGAAGCTGACATTTGCGCTATAATAAAGAGCAAGTACAAATAACCTCTAAAATGTACCCGTACAGTTTGTTTTTATCTGCTTGAGAGAAATTCAAAATAAAATATAGACAAAGATAAAAGGAACGTCGCGCTAGTGAAAAGGATCCACCCAAAATTTTAGTTTTGCTTGTTGTAAGTGGAAACTTCTAATCTCTCACATTATGTTCTACAGCTGGTAACAGCGTTTGCAGTAAGTACTAATGCAAAAACCGAGCCGAATACACCACTGTATGTTTAATACTTTCTGCATTTCAACATTCTTACTTACTGAAGTACTGAAAATGCTATGGTTGTTAAATAAATCGATAAATGTTTGAAACACTATAAATAATTCCTAAACTAATGTGATACTGTAAAAGCCTGACACACCGCGGATTTAAATATAAAGCGAGAGTAAAGCATGTCCTCTGGCAACAAAATGAAGTGTATAATTTTTATGAAACTGCGCTTTATTATCGACTCGTGCCAACGGGAACACTTGAAAGGGTACAGTACGGCCCGACATTGAAAATAGGTACAACATACTTCATTATTTTTGTCAGAACAACACATTGTTTTTGTAAAATAACTCAATTTCAATTAATACAGCGGAGCCGGATAGCAGTGTGGGAAAGAATGACTATTTAATTGATCACATGTGCACTCACACAAAATAAATCCCTACATCCAGTTTGGTGCGATCTGTGAAATGAATGAATGTCTGGGTCGTCTGCTAACCGCAGATAGTGAATGTGAATATATGATCATCTTTGAGACGGTCCTTTGGCCACCTTTGGTGGGACTAAAGAGATACAATTTACCTGAGCTTTGAGCACCTGAAATGTGGCTGACCAATACGGTAGCAAGGTGCTCCCCCACTTCAGCAGAGGTGCGAGAGGACCTGAAGAACGGCCATGTTTCAGCACTCTGCCGCTGGATCTTGTGCTGTTAAGACCTGTCTTAGTTGTGCTCCGTAAAGACAAAAGAGTGGAAACATGGTATGCATGTGGAATATTTAAGAGTAGTTTGAAATAATAATTTCTCTATTTCAGGAACTTTTGTGGGGAGAATTAAATGTCAGGCAGGTAATATTAATGGGATCGTAGTAATCTTCGGAAGTGACCAATGGTCACAATGAAACCACGTGTAGCAATAAGTTGAAATACTTCCGTGTGCTTAAGTTAAGCTGAATTACTAGCGTGTGTACTACAAGTTGAAATATTTAAGAAATGGCGTGTGCAGGACTTGAAATTAGAGACTAGTACTTCCACGTGGTGAGTACTGTGTGAGTCTCAATCTGTGTATGAGACGAAGGATAAAGAGAAGTACTCGTCCATGGTGTCAGTTGAGGACTCGCGTGTGTGATGAATATGTTCTTAATATTACTTTGCCTGATATGATTCCGTGTCACGCTAGATTCAAAATATAATACTCTGAGAGAGAAGCAAGGTGAGTCAGCCGTCTATCCAGCAACGCCACTTGGCTTGCATTGCACAGGAAGACGTGCATATATCTCCAGAGTTCATAGTAGGAAAGTGCAATTACGAAGTGGGGCAGTGTCGTGTGAAACTGGGATAAATATTAATTGAAGTGGGAAAGCGGAAAGTGATAATGTTGTGACTATTCCCTGTCTTGTATTTCATGTTGCAGTGTGGTGTATGTCATGTAATTTAAGTATGTGTGGTTTGCATGGTAGAGTAGCAAGGTAGTTTCAGAGGTAGTGGGTATGCATGTTCCTTTTGTACCGCTCGGTCAGGAGGAAAGTTTCGTGATGATGGTTGTGAGAGTCGAAGTGTGAGATATAGCAAAAGATCCATCATCCTATCCAGAAAGTGCACTGTAGCGTTAAATAATTACGAGACCATAAGATAGAGATTCACCAATGTAAAGCCATGCCCACTGGGCGGAATTTCTCACGTGCTATTGTTGTAAGATATGGAATTTGTGTGTTTAGGTTATAGAATTTATCGGAATAAATACGATAGTGAAAAGAAAAAGATTGGTGTCCTTTTCCTTCGAATTGTATGTTGTCATGATATCCAGAATTTATAATGTGTGCGCCACTCATATTCAGTGCGATGACCACGTGCTTATAAAAGCCGTTAAATAAAAAAAAATTAAAGAAAATGTACTGCCAGTGCGTAGTGAACAGTCAGAGTTCTGTAAATTACTGATAGATGTGCGTTTCCGTTGCGTATTATTCATATAGGAGGATAATTTGTAACTTAGTTGTGAGTACGAGAGTTCATGTTACTCGATAAATAAGAATGAATCCACTCGCTTGACAGACCACTCATCTTGCAGGCCTGACTGCTTGATGCCACAGTATGAGCAAGGCATGTGGGTGCCTCTCACACTCTATATAAAAAGTTAAAGAAATAAGACGGGTTTCAGAATGAACCCATCTCTCTGTGAGGTGTCAGGCAAATCGAACACCTTCCATGAAAACCCTGACATGATAAGTAAATCGGGCAGTATGTAACATAGCTCCGAATAAATCCTTACATTAAATTAACCAAAGTAATACGAGTAACGAGTGAGCAAATGGAATACCACAGACTAACAAGAACGCCTAAATGCATGTCATACCTTCCCACCGTCAAACAGACGCAGTTCAGAGGGAAGAAACGAGAACAGAAGTCGAGAGCAGAACCGTGTTAAGCTAGAAGGCCCTACGATAAGGGACGGACACCCAAATCGCCGGCTGACCGCCAGGACCACTCCCAGCCAATGTTAAAAGATAGAGCCCTCCAGAAGAACAGTATAGATCTTACGATAACACTAAAAGGGCCACACCAGCTGCAAGTTTTAGCGTGAGACTTTTTCGCGTCTCTGTTACGTAGCAAACGTTAAAAACATTGCCCCACCACGAAAAGTTTCTCATTGGATAGACAGAATTTTTGTAGGCGGAGCTTAGAGTTAACATTGAGACCCTGATTGGTCAGATGAAAACACAGCCAGATAGTTTTTTTAAATCAACTTCGGTAAATTGTAGCAAGGAGAAGTTAGGAGAGAGTTTCTTCTGAGACGGCAAGGTGAGCGGAGCTGTGCTGGCCGCCGCCCCCTGACGAACACCGAGAAGGTAATGAACGCACGCGATGCCGCATAACAGCACATAAAGCTTCACTCAGAACTGCAGAAGTCTCATCTGTTACACCCCCGTTTTGCGTAATACTAGTGTCGATCGTCAAAGCTCATGGTATTCACATTTGCTACGTGAAGTTAAAATCTGAAACGCGATGATTTTTCTGTTATATAATTATTGAGAAGCCACATCAGCCACTGTAATTAACGACAAGTTAGATAAGTAATTAAAGATAATTGAGGGTCATTGTAGACCATTTTGATAGTTTTCTCTTTTGTGAAGCTTAATTTAAACCTAAATTATAGATGTGATATGGCATAGGTCATCCTTCGCTCCATTGTAGAACTTGGAAACCCAATCAGGGAATATTCGTTCACATTTTTGTTGAACGCAGTTTGTTTTTATCATCCTGTATTAAAATATTTCCTTTTATCAATAGTGCAATTTATGAACAATGATTTGTGAGTAAAATAAAATTTCCAATGGTAAACAAGCTAACAAACAATAGGAAAGCCTTGAACCCCTTCCACTAAATTTAGTTAGTATTAAGATTCTTTTACAGGGAGTGCAGTGGAGCTGACGCTGAAATCATTAAGTACTTGATTATATCATCGTTAATCTCACTGAACTCTTCTGAACTCTGCATGTCATGTGTGGTCTGGCGTCTCCTTACCAGCAACAGGTCCCAGGTTCAAACTAGTCAATTCCCTAAAAAACACGCTCAGAGCGTCGTTGCGCAAAAGTGGTAGGGAGACACGACTTAGAACAGACAGACACCACGCAGAATGTTAGATCTCTGTCATCAATAAACCGAGATGTTTCAAGCATGTAAACGCATCAATACATTCCACTTCCATGCATTCAAATAATGCTTGGATGGCACGTGACAATTTCGTAAAGTGTTTTCAAGAGGAGTTTGCTCAGTTATTGAGAGCTGAAATTTTATTTACTTGATGTTGACAAATGCATAGTTTTGCAGAATTAACATAACGGAACAGTCTCTTTTAATTAAACTTCCGCTGAGGTGAAGTGGAGGTACAAATAAGGACGAACGTTCATCCAAGCAAGAGTGAATCGATCTATGGACCGAGGTGGCGCAGTGGTTAGCATACTAAACACGCATTCAGGAGGACGACGGTCCAATTCCGTGTCTGTCGATCGATGTTTAGGTTTTCCCAGATTTCCCTAACTCACTTCAGGAAAATGTCGGAACAGTTCCTTTGAAGGGGTACGGCCGATTTCCATTCCATCCCTTCGTAATACGAGCTTGTGCCCCATCTCTAACGAAGTTAAGGTATTTCTTGCTCTAGTTATACTTCGTTGACGCAATTGTTACGGTTCTCAGTCCAAAGATTGGTTTGATGCAGTTCTCCATGCTACTCTATCCTGTGCAAGCTGCTTCATCTCTAACCACTGCAACCTACATCCTTCTGAATGTGCTTGTTGTATTATTTTCTTTATCTCCCTCTACGATTTCTAGGCCCCACACGTCCCTCCAGTACTAAATTGGTGGTCCCTTGATGTCTCAGAATGTGTCCTAACAAATCCCTCCTAGTCAGGTTGCATTATAAATTTCTCTCCAATTCTATTCAGTACCTCCTCATTAGTAACGCATCTACCCATGTAATTTTCAGTATTCTTCTGTGACACCACATTTCAAAAGCTTCTATTCTTTTGTTAACTGTTTATCGTCCATGTTTCACACATGCCTACACTCCATGCAAAAACTGTCAAAGGATTTGCTGACACTTAAAGGGACACTGTACGTGTAATTCGTTGAAATTTGACATTTTCTGTTTTCTACTCCATAATGTACTTCGGACTTTCCTTAACATTTTGGTATATAATAAATTAAAATCAGAAAATTATGAGAGGAAATAACATTTTGAATGTTGACGTGTGACTGTCAAATTTTCGTAAGCTATTTTTGTAGTAAGCTAACTTCTATTGCTTTTTATACGTAAATAAAATGACTAAGCGTAAAAGTATCTGTGACAATTTAAAGAAGATGAAAAGAGCTGTGTGGAGCACTTTCTTTCATCGAATATCAACTGACGAAAAGCCATGTCATGCTTTGCGTCCACCCCCACCAAACACTTTGTGTAAATATAGGCAAGCTGAATTTTCTGGCACTCTGCATGTATTTACGCAAACATTCTCTTCCTTTGGC
The DNA here is from genome assembly GCF_023864275.1 of Schistocerca cancellata. Classification (NCBI taxonomy): domain Eukaryota; kingdom Metazoa; phylum Arthropoda; class Insecta; order Orthoptera; family Acrididae; genus Schistocerca; species Schistocerca cancellata. The sequence goes on along the minus strand of NC_064631.1, from coordinate 716,295,615 downwards.
AGTAATTGAGGCAATGAAACCTATTTCCAGAGATTTGGCAAATCGTGAGCTACTAAATAAGTGTTTACATGGGAAGACCCAGAACGTGAATGAGTCCTTCAATCATGTTGTGTGGTGCCATGTGCCGAAAAATGTATTTGTTGGCCTTATGACTCTAAAGTTAGCAGTTTCTGATACTGTAATAACAGTTAATGATGGGAACTATGAAAGACTTAAGGTACTGAAGAATTTAGGGGTAAGATTTGGACAGAACACAGCTAAAGGACTACGGGAACTGGATGAGCTTCGTGTACGTGAAGCAGAGTTAGCTGGTTAGTAAATGACTAAAGAAGCAAGAAAGAAAAGGAGGAGGCAAGCATTGGCCTGTTGTGACAATGAAGACACAGCCTATGGGCCACGGCAATTGTAGTGCATAAAAGACGCAGAAATATAAGTCTGTATAAGAATTTGTAATTTAAAAAGTTTTAAACATCAATATATCTGAACTACATTTTTTGCAATAAATAACCATTTTCTAAAAAGTACTGATGGTGGAGACAAACTTTCACAACATACCAAGTGTGAGAGTCGATACATATGGAACTAGAATAATTAAAATATTCTGAATTGTTTTGTTTTCATGTTCATTTATGTACAAAATTGTCAAAAAAATTGAGTGTTTGAGAGAGAGAGATAACATGCCCCACAGTACAATTTTAATAATAATTCTAGTTGAGCGTATCTAGAAAGGCGCAGTCGATAATTAATTAACATTCGAAGTAGGTGTCTTAAAACTTTTGCAAGATAATGGGTCACAAAATTCGGTAATTTAACATTGGCGGCATAGGACATACAAGGTCCCCTTAAATCTATACTCTATGTTAGCAAATTTCTCCTCTTCAGAAACTCTTTTCTTGCTACTGCCAGTCTACATTTTATGTGCTCCCTACTTCGACCATCATCAGTTATTCTTCCCAAATCGCAAAACTCATCTACTATTTTAAGTCTCATTTGTTCATCTCATTCCCCAGCATAACCTGATCTCATTCGACTACATTCCATTATACTCATTTTGTTTTAGCTGTTCATCTTATATCCTGTTTTCAAAACTGTCCATCCCGTTCAACGGCTCTTCGAAGTCCTTTGCTGTCTGACAGAATTACAACGTCATGGGCAAACCTCAAAGTTTTTATTTGTTCTCCTTGGACTTCAAATCGCACTCCATTTTGTTTCTTTTGTTTCCTATACTGCTTATTCAATATACAGATCGAACAACATCGGCGATAGGCTACAACCCTGTCTCACTCCCTTCTCAACCATTGCTTCCCTCGACACTTATAACTGCCAGATGGTTTCTGTAAAAATTGTAAATAAATATAATGGGTTTCTTACAATAGTGACAAGTTTTTTAAAACATGTACGACATCCAAATTTTTGCTAATTTCCGGTCGCAAACATCTTTACGTGTCAGATCAGTTCGAGGATCTCTAATCCCCCCCACTTCCCCACCAATCTGAAATTTGTAGTGATAGGCTCAATATAGTATTCTGAATATACTACTTCGCCGCTGCAAAGCAGCGCAATTGTATGCTGTTTAGTGGAGTGTTGAGAGCACCTGCCAACGAAGCTGTAACGACATTAACGTTCTCTGGTTTGTTTATAATTTTAGTGCCGCTCAGGGGATTCTTTTTCGAGACAAAGAGTTTACTTGAGGTGATTCGCACATGTTTTAATCTCACTAGCAGACGAGACACTAACTCGAAGCTGAATAATGATGTGCACAGCAGTCGCACTGCATGTGTTCCTGTTGAGTTTTCAAGACAACGAGGCTCAAAACGTAGTGTCCTATTGACTTTAAATACCTGGCGGAGATTATACAGAGATATTTTCCCAGCTGCAATAGGCTTGAAAACATAAACAAAGCCTGCGAAAAATGTTTGCAGAGTTCCGGCTTAATAAAGTCCGAACTTAGGCGGTCGGGGTTGTGTGTGTTCAACCAAAAGCACGCATGATTTATGGGTGTCACCGGCGTACTCGGCGTAGCAATTACCCAACTGTCGACGAAATGTTGGCTCCTGGTTTATCCCTAGGCACGTTGCTTCTCGTCCGAACCGTGGGAAAATGCTCACGCCATTGTCCGGGGAAGAATGTCTCGTTATCGTCGACCCCGCGGAAATTATAATTCTGTCAACATATCGAACGCCATCAAATACAAGAGACGGGAATTACCGATAGCAAAAGCGCAAAAAGACTGTAAAATGCGATGCGGCCTGGAAAGCCTGCAATTTGGTCCGTGGTGAATTCTCAGTGATTATGCTGTTGCGTAAAATTTTAGACCATTACAGGTGAACCGAACAAGTTGGCAAAAAGGAAGGAAAAATCTGCGCGATCGCTTACGCAGAGCATGGTGGCGGCGCGATGCAGTGATTACCGCTACAGCGCAGCTGAGGCGTGGGTAATGGCTGCAACGGCTTTATTAGCCGAGAAACAAATGGGTTCAATGAAAAAGGCGAACGCGGCAGCCAAGAGCACACAGTTTCGGCGGCTCCGCTCAAAGATACTAGAGCACGTCGGTTTAAAATGTAACAGGCGGACGCCATTAACCGTGGTAATTTGTCCTTCATGAACTTACTTAACGAGAGATGGTTTGCCGAAGTTCACATAAATTAGGTAGCTATACGCCTTATCTTAGAAGATAGATTACAGAAAGGCAGACCTACGCATTTGTAATGTTAGAGAAAGCTTTTGACAATCTTGACTGGAATTCTCTTCCAAATTCTAAAGGTGGCAAGGGTAAAATACAGGGAGCGAAAGGCTATTTACAAGTTTTACAGAAACCAGATGGCAGCTAGAAGATTCGAGGGGCATCGGAGGGACAGAGGGACAGAGGGAGTGTGTGTTGTAGCCTATCCCTGATGTCATGCAATCTATATATTGAGCAAACAGTAAAGGAAACAAAAAAAATTGCAGTAGGAATTAAAATCCAACTTTGAGGTTCGCCGATGACATTGTAATTCTGTCAGAGACAGCAAAGGACTTGGCAGAGCAGTTGAATGGAATGGACAGGGTCTTGAAAGGAGGATAATGGAATGTAGTCGAATTAAGTCGGGTGATGCTTAGGGAATTAGATTACGAAATGAGACACTTAAAGTAGTAAAGGAGTTTTGCTTTCTGGGGAGCAAAATAACTGATGATGACCGAAGTAGAGAGGATATAACATTTATAGAGGCTCTGGCAAGAAAAGCGTCTCTGTATTGAAATTTTTTAGCATCAAGTACAGATTTAAGTGTCAGGAAGTCTTTTCTGAAAGTATTTGTGTGGGGTGTAGCCATGTATGGAAGCGAAACATAGGCGATAAATAGTTTGGACAAGAAGAGAATAGAAGCTTTTGAATTGTGGTGCCACAGAAAAAGGATTAAGATTAGATGGGTAAATCACGTAACTAATGAGAAGGTACTGAACAGAACTGGGGAGAAGAGGAATTTGTGGCACAACCTGACTAAAAGAAGGGATCGGTTGTTGGGACACGTTCTGAGGCATCAAGGGATCACCAATTTAGTATCGGGGGGGGGGGGGGGGGAAGCGTAGAGGATAGAAATTGTATAGGGAGACCAAGAGATGAATACACTGAGCAGATACAGAAAGATGTAGGTTACAGTAGTTACTCGGAGATGATGGAGCTTGCACAGGATAGAGTAGCATGGAGAGCTGCATCAAACGTGTTTCTCGACTACAGACCACGACAACATCTGGATGGTGAGTACAGAAGCGTAACTTGTAATGTTTTGAATATGTCAACAGACACTAAATTCTTACTGCTCTATGATTGTTGGCAAAGAAAACGAATATTTTGCATATGATTCTTCTACTGTAATTGGTTTTCTCCTCTAACAGTGTGTTGAGGACTGACATTATTCGCATCATAGTTGGCTTTGTGCCTTACGAAGGCTACGTTTCCCTTCTGAATTGGCAGCAGTACGATGAAACGATCGTTGCCGAGTGTGTGGAAGCCTCTGAACTCAGTTCGTCTGCTGTTTTAAGTTAACCCATTACGGATGTTTTTGACCCGTGACTGTTTAGTCCATGTGAATACATAGAACTGCAACAAGTCTTTTTTAATAGTCATTTATTCGTTCCATGAACCGGTTTTCGGTCCTTTTCAGATCTTTAGATTTTTTTCCAGACGCTACATAGTTATTTCAAGCATAATGCTGGGCGCTGGCTCTGTGACAAGAAGATGGAACATGGTTTAATGCATCGCCATGAGTATTGTTTATCTGTCGATTTGGATCCAAAATTTAGCTTTGTTCTTACTAAATTTTGGATCCAAATCCAGAGAAACAATATTCATGGCAGTCGATCTTCTCAGAGCGCCAACACCCAGTACTATGCTTGAAATAGCTATGTAACTTTTGGAAAACCATCTCAGGATGAGGCTGGAAAGGTTCATGGAACGAATAAGTAGGTGTTTCAAGAAAGAGACTGGTTGCAGATTTATGTATTCGAATCGTCTCATGTTTGGCGATGCCGGGTTCAACTTTTGGAAGAATGTGACGCGTTACTCTACGAATTTGATATTCACTTACAATCTAGCGAATAGCTGGCTCAGCATCCTTTGTTGTGTGGGCAAAAGGGATACTCCGTGCCCAAATTAAATTCTTTCGTAAGTGCGGAGATGGCACACACGTCCGTGTGTCTCTCCGTCATGTTGATAACGGTGCATTATTATGTTTTACGTTCTGCACCATGTTCTTATTAAATCCAGCTACGTTTCCATTTCTGCTTTTTTGTGGTTTTTTTCTGTATTATTTATTGTCCTTCTTTGGCTGCCTCGATCCAGTCCCAATCTAAAGCTCGGTAGGCCGCATCAAATACACTATTCTCCTCGGAAAATTCATTCGTAATCTCGTATCCGAAGTTTCCCAGTAAATAAACTTTCATTTTTGTCCATCGTTTACATTTAAATCCTTTGTTATCCACCGCAATACGATTTTCTGAAATTTATGTTTAGGTAACTCTTTAAAGTGTATATTCCCCGACCACCATTCTCCACACGGGAATGTAATCACGTTGAAACACACATTTGAATGGCTTCAGAGTATTTTTAAAACAAGCATTTCTCCTACAAATTGTGTGTAATATAATCTTACGCTTCGGCAAAAGCCAAAATGTAAAACTGCAGGGTATGGTTCTGGGGCCTGTTGTGGAGCCAGAACGACACAAGCACTCTATTGGCGCTATACCTCGCCAGACCAATCGATTGCCTCTATGGTCTGTTGATATTACTAATGACTTTGCCTAAGGTCGCTTCCTTATTCAAAGTAAAAGACACGAACTTGGTATTTTGATTATACAACTCATCATTCCACTGATCATTCAACTGCTCCTACTTCTGACAGCTGTTCTCTTTAAAATTCCTTATCCAACATATCAAACTGCTGTTGAAAATCCCGGTCGCGTAAGACGTAAGAAAGTATCAAACACAGAAATTGTTCCTAGGTTGCAACGAGGAGCTGGCAACCAGACAACCGAAGTGATGCTACATCTTTTGAACAAGCATGTCCAAGCTGCCGATACCCCCGCGGCGAGCGACAAACGCTTGTACGCACAAATGAAGGGGGGCTTTGACTGTTTACTTGACTACAGCCACAGGAAACAAGAATACAGGTTAGACGGGATGTTCTAGAACGCTTCCTAACATGGTGTGGTACAAGAAAGCGAGCTTTGTGTTCAATATCCAGAGAGATAACAGATCCACAGTAGTAAGAAGACAATTCCTGTGTCGCTTGTCGCCCGGTATCGTACTTACAAGAAGAGCTCCCCAGTCATGGGATCGACTTTTTGAAATCAAGTATGAGGTGATGTAGGTTAAGATCCCAGGCATCGCACCCTGCAATCATTCGCCTCGATGGACCTTCGTTTGCGAGTAACTCACGAAAAAATTTCGGAAATTTGCGTGGTCGTCTGTAGCATTAAGAAAGTAAAATAACAGACATGATTGTTTGGTGTAATGGAGAGGCACAGCACTTCTTATACGTGAAGTTGAAGAGTCCCAAAGCATAGTAATTTTCTAAAAATCTTTATCGATATGACTGATCAATATTTTCTTCGGTTAAGTGATTTAAATATAACTTTTTATTTCTATTCCTTTGCATTGTTTAAATCACCGTATCAACTTTTTAATTTGTTTCATTTTTTCTTTATATTGTTCTTTCTCCAATCGGAATTTTTGTGAATGTGAAGTTAAATATATTTATCTATTGTAATAGTAATTTTTTTAAAAATTCCCATCAGAAAATAAAAGACTAAGCAATCTATCTATACTTATTGTGCGATGGTGTGAAAAATGTGTTTTTCGTAACCAGGTGCACCGTAATCGTCACTATGGACAACTTAACACAAATGAAGATTTAAATGAAAGCAGGGTTTTTGAGTGAAAGGAAATTCGAACAAAATGAGAAATAGGTATAACACAGGCAATAACCTGGACGAAAAAGTCGGATAAAAAATGAATCGAAATTAACACACAAAAATTAAAAATACATGAACAAAGATTTTAAGTGGGAGGAGACTGAAAGCAGAGGGAGGAGACTGAAAGCAGAGTGAGGAGACTGAAAGCAGAGTGAGGAGACTGAAAGCAGAGTGAGGAGACTGAAAGCAGAGTGAGGAGACTGAAAGCAGAGGGAGGAGACTGAAAGCAGAGGGAGGAGACTGAAAGCAGAGGGAGGAGACTGAAAGCAGAGGGAGGAGACTGAAAGCAGAGGGAGGAGACTGAAAGCAGAGGGAGGAGACTGAAAGCAGAGGGAGGAGACTGAAAGCAGAGGGAGGAGACTGAAAGCAGAGGGAGGAGACTGAAAGCAGAGGGAGGAGACTGAAAGCAGAGGGAGGAGACTGAAAGCAGAGGGAGGAGACTGAAAGCAGAGGGAGGAGACTGAAAGCAGAGGGAGAAAACTGAAAGCAAAGGAAGAATTTGCTATGATTAACATGATGTAACAAAGGAATGAAAATAAAACTACATTTAAATCAAATAATTGAATAAAATGATCAAAGTCATGTCGATGAAAAATTTAGAAAAATTCCTGTACCTGACGATATTCGAACCCACAACCATCTGTATGGAAAGCTATAATCCCTTCCATTGCATCTACTCAATTAGACCGCTTTGTACAACTTTCTTTTACCGCTATTGAGTGTCAGACAATATTCCGAATTTTTTTTCTCCAGTTACTCACCAATGAGAACCCACCATGGTGAAACGGTTGCAGTGCGTAATACCTGGGATCTTAACATCCATAACCGTGTATTTGGTTTCAAAAAGTCGATCCCACCTTTGGGGTACTCTCCCTGTTAGAACAGTTGTTAGTCTCAGCATGCCACTGCTGCTAACGAAAGAGATTTTGAGGAATAGTTAGCTAACTTATATCGGCACAAGTTCAGAATTAGATATAGAATTAACTAAGGAGAACTTATCCTTAAAGGAGTACCTGGATTTGAGTTCAGTCGCCATGAATCCAGTCTGATTTCCATTCTGCTTCCTTGAGATTTACACCGAGTTCAGTACTTCGAAATACTGTCAGCTGGTTACCCACAGCCGCTGTAGGAGGAGTGCATCAACCCACGTTACCTCCTCGTCGATGGTCTCTACTGATGGAAGGTTCCCCGTCTTCTGTAAGGTGTCCTATCTCCTCGTCAGGAACACGACACTACCACCACCTCCTAACAAGCTGTTCGACTACATAATGTAATCTTTCACACCAGTGATCCTTTCTTTCCTTTTCTGCGATTTTTTATTTTTGTTTAAGTTTTTTAATTCTACAAATAACTGCAGCCCCAAAAACATACCACTTGCTGCCGTTTCACTCATAGGTGGGACGGACATCCTCGAGTTTCGGACTGAGGTCCCCTTATAACGCCGGAAATGCATATCCTCCTATTTCCATCTATTGTACAATACATTTTTTTCCTTATTTTCTTACCTGAAGATATGACATTTCTGTGTCTTTACATATTGTAATTGTTTTACTATTTGTATATATATATTTACTTATGCATTTATGTCGATGTATAATTGGTTTGTTTTGTGAATATTATTTGTATTTGTACGCTGGGTCTGGCCTAGGGAAAACTATGCTATCGAACGATTACATCGATAGGTCGTGTGGAGAAACAAACTGTTTAGGATCTTTGGTAGTGTTAACTCTGCCGCGTGGAGCGCGGGCAGAGCGGAGTCTGGCTGGAGTAGCGAGTGGAGCAGGTGTGTTGTGTGACGCTCCCGCGAGTTGCCGCTCTTTCGGGGTTTGGCAGCATGTAATTGTGCTCGACTTGCTATGATAGTTTCTGACATGGTGTCGCGGACGGGAACCATTAGCTGGCGCACATCAAGAGCCCGTTTCGCCTGGTGGCCGTGTCGAGAAGAAGGCGCGCCAACATCCAGCTTCTGCAACAGCGACGGCCGACAATGAGTGACTGTCGCCACCTCCTCGATCGACGGCTTCAAACCTTCAATCAATCAACAAGCAAGACTGGAAGCACGTAAAGTTTTAGAACTGTATGGCAGACCTCAGCTTTTCAAACTATTCAAATCGCAAAATTACAGCAATGTAGCATGAACCTTTGTTGCTCATTGTCCCAATTGCACTACCAAGCAGGGTCCCTTCCTTTTCCGGAATGAACCCGAATGTCGTTGAAATTCAAACGCCAGCATTAAAGTAATATTCCATTTCACTGCTTTAATTTCAAAGTTCAGTTAAAGTATTCATAGCTGCCTACAATACTTAGATTACGCAAGCACAAATTAAGAGTGCGAGTGTTGTTACCATACTTTAGCTTACCTGTGACTGCAGCTCAGCTTGGTACGTACTAAATTTTACTATTGTTAATTGTTCAGAATCATTTAATTCAAGTTCAAAGTTAAATCTCTTATTTCTACATTGCGTAGATTCAAGTAGCTGTTGAAATGATTGTTGAGGTAGCCCAAGACTTAACTTATTTTATTGAATTTCGTAGTGCTTCAGAAACAAAGCTCACTATTAATTTCAGTCACTAAATTAACTTTCAATATTCCAGTTTTATTAATTCTTTTGCTAAATTAAGTCAGAGTGTAGCGAAATTTATTACTTCTGACAAACATTCAGTTTTCACACTACACGTGTCAACCTTCAGTTGCCATGCTTTTAGTGCTAATTACATGTGCATTAATCTTTCATTTTCAGTTATTACAGTAGTTGTCCATAGGACTGGCGACCGTAATTTTCCCCAAATCTCAAATATCTAATTAACGCCAATTAATTGTTAACGTAACGACCGCACATTTACTTTCTTTATTAATTTTACCCTTTTCTCAAAATTAATTTCCACCAATTTCATTTGCATTTTTCCTTTCATTTAGATGTAACCCTTTTCTCCCTCTTTGCCGACAGATTAACTTCGGTGACGATTGCTTTTCCCAAATTTCCATTAGGTACACGCGGTTTAATTTGTCACTGTCATTAAGGTCGGTAAGTGAGGGGGAGGTTACACCCTTAGGATGAAAGCGTGAAACAATGAAACCACTAGATGATGAATCCGTCTACCATAGTGACGAACAAAACGACAGAAAGTCTTACGTGTCTTACACGATGGTCACCGACCTCCCCGACCATCAATATTCAGTTTGCTTGTAAACCTCTTACTGCAGCTCTCCTATAATAACGCACTAACTGAAGGTTGTTCAACCCTCACAGTTTTTCCTCTTCATCTCTTTAGATACTATTCCAGACCTAGTATCAGAATTGCTTCTCGTTCCGTTGAGGATTAAAAAATTACTGCTTGGAGCTACTGGATGTATAATTAACTTGTCTGCAAGCTATGTTCGTGGCGTCTCGACGTAACTGGCTGCTGTATTCCGTTAGAGCTCTGCCATATAATAGACCAGTAACCAAGGAAACAAACAAAACAAGAAATACGAATAGTAAGACCTTCAACCACAATTTTTTTCGTATTTTATTGAATCACTCGATGCGTTTATGGCCCTGTGGGTCCGTTATCTGGGGCAAACCGTTCTAGTAAAATACTTCTGCTCGAGTGAGAAGATTCGAAATTTATGTTCCTGTTGTGAGCCGGTTGGATGTTAAGGTTCGAAATTCGCGAATCGCATAAAGGAAAAAATGATGTGAAACATTATATAAGCGTTAGGAATATTCTTCTAGGGTCCCTCGGTAACGCTTGTGCGATGTTTCTCATCATATTTTACGTTATGCGATTTGCGAATTACGAAACCCAACATCTTCTGACGACAGGAACATGCATCCCCACCAACTCCGTTCAAGAGCAGAAGTAAATAATGCATTAAAACGACTTGCTCTTGATGATACAACCACAGGGTCCGAAACGAGTCGTGAGATTTAATAAAACACGAAAATACGATGGCCGTCCAATAAGTAATGCAACATTGTTTTTCTCGGCCAGTTTCGATTGAAAAAAAAAAAACCGCAGAGTTTGTTGTGGGACATCGTGGAATAATCTCGATTCAGCCCCTGTAGTTTCATCAAGTTCCGAGAGATGGCGGCGTTTAACGTAGCGTCTGCAAGGAAGGTGCGTTCCAAGCAGAGAGCTGTCATTTAGTTTCTTTTGGTGGAAAACCAGAGCATCGCAGTTATTCGTAGGTGCTTGCAGAGTGTCTACAAAGACCTGGCAGTGAACAAAAGCACGATGAGTGGTTTGCGAGGCTTCTGTGATCATCGCGAAAAGGTCGCACAAACCTGTTGGTCGATTTATTTGTGGGAGAAGATCACACAGCGAGGTCATCGGTCCTTTCGGATTAGAAAAGGAAGTCGTGCAGTGCCCTTTCAAAAGGACCATCCCAGAATGTGCCTGAAGCGATTGAGGGAAACCACGGAAAACCCAAATCAGGATGACCGGACGCTGGTTTGAAGCGTCGTCCTCCCAAATTCGAGTCCAGTGTGAGATCTCCAGCTTGCCAGCCGGCCTCACGCAGCCGTGACTCCAGTAATGTTGGAACGCGCGACAACCTGACTTGAGGTGGTCGACGCATCACAAACGCGTCGCTCGACAACTGGACGTCTGTTGGTAGTGCTCACTCACTAAACTGATTTGGACTGTTCTTCCTCATCCTTCCTACAGTCCAGATCTCGCATCTTCCGACTTCCATCCGTTTGGCCCACATGAAGGACGCACTCCGCAGGAAACAGTACTTGGATGATGATGAGATTACTGGTACAGGAAGACATTGGCTCCTATGACCAGTAGAGTGGTACCATGCGGTGTAACTAACCGGTTACTACGGGTTATTACGTTATTATTGGGAATGTTGAGAGGCACCCACATGCCTTGCTCATACTGTGGCATCAAGCAGTCAGGCCTGCAAGATGGGTTGTCTGCCAAGCGAGTGGATTCATTCTTAGTTATCGAGTAATATTAGCTCTAGTACTCTCACTTAAGTTACAAGTTATCCTCCTATATGATTACTACGCAACGGAAACGCATATCTGACTATCAGTGATTTACAGAACTCTGACTGTACACTACGCACTGGCAGTACCACATTTTCTTTTTGTCTTTTATTTGACGGCTTTTATTAACACGTGGCCATCCCACTGAATATGAATGGCGCACACATTATAAATTCGGGACATTATGGCAACATACAATTTGAAGGAATAGTCTACCAATCTCTTTCTTTTCACTATCTGATTTATTCCGATAAATTCCCTAACCTAAACACACAAATTCTATAACCTACAACAATAACATATGAGAAATTCCGCCCAGTGGGCATGGCTTTACATTAGTGAATCTCTATATTATGGTCTCGTAATTTATTTAACGCTACAGTGCACTTTCTGGATAGGTTGGTGGATCTTTTATTATACCTCACACTTCGACTCTCACAATCATCATCACGAAACTTTCCTCCAGACCGAGCGGTACAGAAGGAACAAGCATAACCCACTAATCTTTCGAAACTACTTCGCTACACACCCATGGAAACCACACATACCCAAATTACATGACATACACCACACAACAATATGAAATACTACACAGAGAATGGTTACAACATTATCACTTTCAGCTTTCCCACTTCAATTAATATTGATCCCAGTTTCACACGACACTGCCCCACTTTGTAATTCTACTTTCCTACTGTGAACTCTGGAGATAAATGCACGTCTTCCTGTGCAATGCAAGCCATGTGGCGTTGCTGGATAGACGGCCGACTCACCTTGCTTCTCCCTCAGAGTTTGAATCTAGCGTCACACGCAAAGTAATATTAATGTATTCATCACACACGCGAGTCCTCAACTGATGCCATGGACGAGTACTTCTCTTTATCCTTTGTCTCATACACATATTGAGACTCACACAGTACTCACCACGTGGAAGTACTCGTCTCTAATTTCAAGTCCTGCACACGCCATTTCTTAAATATTTCAACTTATGGTACACACTCTATCTCTTAAATATTTCAACTTACTGTACACACGCTAGTCATTCAGCTTAACTTAAGCACACGGTAGTATTTCAACTTATTGCTACACGTGGTTTCTTTGTGACCGTTGGTCACTTCTGAAGATTACTACAATCCCACTAATATTACCTGCCTGACATTTAATTCTCCCCACAAAAGTTCCTGAAATAGAGAAATTATTATTTCAAACTACTCTTAAATATTCCACATGCATACCATGCCTCCACTCTTTCGTCATTACGGAGCACATCTAAAACAGGTGTTAACAGCACAGGATCCAGCGGCAGAGTGCCTAAAACATGGCCGTTTTCGAGGTCCTCTCCACCTCTGCTGAAGTGGGGGAGCATCTTACTACCCTATTGGCCAGCTACATTTCAGGCGCTCAAAGCTCTGGTAAATTTCATCTCTTTGGTTCCACCAAAGGTGGCCAAAGGATCGACTCAAAGATGATCATTTATTCACATTCACTATCTGCGGTTAGCAGACGACCATACATTCATTCATTTCAAAAGATCTCACCAAACTGGATGTAGGGATTTATTTTGTGGGAGTGCACATACGATAAATTAAATAAATAAATTGTCATTCATTTCTACACTGGTATCCGGCTTCGCTGTATTAATTGAAATTGAGTTATTTTACAAACAAAATGTGTTGTTCTGACAAAAATAATGAAGTATGTTGTACCTATTTTGAATGTCGGGCGGTACTGTACCCTTTCAATGTAAATGCTTATTGCTTGTGAAGTTAACTTGAGAAGATTAGGGTCGCCACCGACTCTAACCATACAACTAATCGAAGGTTTGGTCGAGTCGGAAAATAAATTAATTTGGTCACAGACCAAAAACTCACAAAAATGCACACGTGGTGAGGTCGCTCATAGCGGATACGATGTAATTGATAGTATTGCCCGTGCACTGTTCACGACAATCAAACATTTAAAATAAAATAGAAAATGCATGAACACTGCATAAGATCAGCTCCCAGCAACACGCCTGAAAATAAGACTTAATCTAAAGAATTTGTTATGAAATACAAGGGGAGACTAATCACTGGGCCTGTGCATAAGGAAACGCATTGGATGTGCTAACGGGAAAGCTACGAGGTGAGTGGCTCAGGTGCAAAAACGTAATCTCGGAACACAAGAGAAAATTGTAGATAAAATCATTTATTCCTAAGATAAGGGTGTGAGGCATGTACACGATTCCCGATAACACATGGTTTGTGGAGACAATTTCTAGGTATAGTGCCAAATTCCAACAATATCACATCACACAATCATGTTAACATTATCTAAAACAAACATGCGATCGGACAGTTAGTGATGCCGGTAGCCCAACAACTATAAAGTTCTACCACGTGGTTGGCTTCCCACGGACGAAAGACACAAAGTAAGGAAAATTTACGAGAAGGCAAAGCTCTAAATATTTAGAAAGGTGAAAGCTTATGCAGGCACAGCTGAAGGCAAACAGACATTCATACAGAAGCGAGTGCTCACTTCTTATCGACACCTTTGTGTGGCGCTCTTCCGGCGGATCCAAGTCTGCTACAAAAATTTGCTAAAAGAAAAATCTGCCAAAGTTTAGCATTCCTTGCTGCGACAAGGCAACGCAATCTTCCAGATTTGAAAAGCGAGACCAAAAGCTAGCAGCTCTCCCCTCGCCAAGTAACAACGCGCCACGCGGTCAGTCTAACTCACCCTTCTTCGACTGGAGCACAGCTGTGGACGCTTTCCGTACCGGCGGCAGACTGCCCCCTTTTTTCCTCTCCAGCCTCCTCCACGCTCCGCGTGGACCGGAAAGCCCAAAGATGCCATTTTCCCCACCAACCTAACGCAGGTGGATTTCTCACAAGTAGTGCAAACCTCTTTGCCTACTTGACCACTACGAGAGTTGGCTATTCTGTACCAGTGCTGCTGAATCTCTACGACTATCGCAGACTTTCTGCAGCAGACTACGCCACCGTCTAGCAACGTGACACACAACCACATTCATTCAATCACGCCACTATGAGAGTAAAGAGAAAAGAGAAACAAGGAAAAGAAAGAGAAATACTTGTGAAATTGGGCTACCGGACTAATGAAAGGTGGCTACAGGACCCTTTCAGCGGGCATACTGCCTCTTGCAGTAAGGTGGCGTAAGGCCGTCGCATGGAACGAAGATTATGTTGAAAAATAGGGTTTCGGAGCTAAAAAGTGGGGAATAATATGGTGTACTGGAATACTGATAAAATCAACCTGATTTCAGAAAAAAAGTTTTATTATTTATTGAACGGCTGTCGTATTTTGATTGAAGACATTCATACAGGGTTAGCCAGCGAAACGGGCAGATTAGAGATGGCCTTGACAGCTGGAATGTGAGTGGTGGGGGTAATGCTGGCCGGCTCCATTCTACCTGCATGACCCGCCATTTAGTTGCGATGGATCGTTGGACGGGTGAACATCGCGGCTACGCCGTTAAAGCGTATTATACGAATGGTGAGGGTTTGGTGAAAACGCGACGTGCTTTTCGACGCAACAGGCCTGTTCCCTCGGATAACGCAATTCGTTCGTGGATAAACCACCTTGAACAAACTGGATCAACGTCTAAAAAACGAGGTGGGAGTGCAAAACCGTTGAAACCCCTCAAACCATCGTTGCTGTTCAACAGGCAATTCTCAGAAGTCCACGCCGATCTGCCAAACAACATGCTCTACGTCTTGGAACAGGTAACACTTTCGTGAGAAGGATTCTTCCTCAAGATTTACATTTTCACCCATACAAAATACAGATTTTGCAATCTCTCAAACCAAGTAACTATCAGAAACGATTACAATTTTTTGAGGATATGGCCAGAAGACTAAGAAAATGACGACCAATAAACCACTTGTGGATGAGCGATGAGACGCATTTCCATCTCTCTGGCTTTGTTAATAAACAAAACTTCAGGTACTGGCCGGAGGAAAACCCTGGCGCACTTCACGAAACGCCTCTTCATGTTGAAAAAGTGACGGTTTGGTGCGCAATGTCGGCAAGAGGAATCACAGGCCCATTTTTCTTCGAGGATATCAATGGAAGTGTTGTGTCTTAACTCTGTGCGTTATGTTGCAATGATCCAGAACTTTCTTACGCCAGAACTCGCCCAATTTCCAGTGAATGAACACACAATGTTCCAACAAGATGGGGCAACAAGCCACACTGTAAGAGTTACCATGAATGCTGTGAATGCTTTGTTTCCAGGGGGCGTCATTTCCCGAAACGAGGATATCCCATGGCCCCCTCGCTCTCAAGATTTGACAAGTTGCGACTGTTTTATATGGGGTTACTTAAAAACAATTTTTCCGAACGATCCACCCAGAACTATCCCAGCCCTAAAACAACGAATTTGGGACGAAATTGAAGGAATACCAGTCATGGGAAACTTTCAGGCCCAGCTGCAGAAGTGTATAGATTCCAATGGAGGTCATTTGGCAGAAGTTATATTAAAAAAATAATTTTTTCACTTATTGTACAGTAGTAAATGGCTACCTATGTACTTTATATTTATAACCATTAAATTAAAAAAATAAATTTTCTTAAAGAATTAGTTAAGAGGGGGGACCCAAAAGAAACCGGACTCCGAGGGCGCTGCCACTCGTAGACGTAGTGCAGGGTTCTCACGCTAGATGGTGTTAGTAGAGACCTTCATGAAACAGCTGTGCAGACAGCGTCAGTGTAGGGGTGAACGTGCAAGTGTGGTATTGTGTTTCTCGGACTGTTGACGGGTTACCTCTGTGAAGTAGTTATGGCAACTTGAAAAGAACAAAGAGTGTGTGTGAAATTTTGTTTCCTGCTTAAAAATACTGCAACGGAGACACACCAAACGCTTCAGGAAACTTTCCAGGAGGACGCTATGAGCCGCACACATGTTTTCGAGTGGTTTGGGCGCTTTAAACGTGGTGAGATGTGTGTTGAAGACCAAACTCGTTCTGGACGCCCTTCAACATCGCGAAATGAGGAGAACATTGAAAAGGTCCGCCAAAAGATCAACGAGGATCGTCGCCAAACGTCGTTGTTGTTGTTGTTGTGGTCTTCAGTCCTGAGACTGGTTTGATGCATCTCTCCATGCTATTCTATCCTGTGCAAGATTCTTCATCTCCCAGTACCTACTGCAACCTACATCCTTCTGAATCTGCTTAGTGTATTCATCTCTTGGTCTCCCCCTACGAATTTTACCCTCCACGCTGCCCTCCAATACTAAATTGGTGATCCCTTGATGCCTCAGAACATGTCCTACCAACCGATCCCTTCTTCTGGTCAAATTGTGCCACAAACTTCTGTTCTCCCCAATCCTATTCAATACTTCCTCATTAGTTATGCGGTCTACCCATCTAATCTTCAGCATTCTTCTGTAGCACCGCATTTCAAAAGCTTCTATTCTCTTCTTGTCCAAACTATTTACCGTCCATGTTTCACTTCCGTACATGACTACACTCCATACAAATACTTTCAGAAACGACTTCCTGACACTTAAATCTATACTCGATGTTAGCAAATTTCTCTTCTTCAGAAACGCTTTCCTTGCCATTGCCAGTCTGCATTTTATATCCTCTGTACTTCGACCATCATCAGTTATTTTGCTCCCCAAATAGCAAAACTCCTTTACTACTTTAAGTGTCTCATTTCCTGATCTAATACCCTCAACATCACCCGACTTAATTCGACTACATTCCATTATCCTCGTTTTGCTTGTGTTGATGTTCATCTTGTATCCTCCTTTCAAGATACTGTCCATTCCGTTCAACTGCTCTTCCAAGTCCTTTGCTGTCTCTGACAGAATTACAATGTCATCGCCGAACCTCAAAGTTTTTATTTCTTCTCCATGGATTTTAATACCTACTCCAAATTTTTCGTTTGTTTCCTATACTGCTTGCTCAATATACAGATTGAATAACATCGGGGATAGGCTACAACCCTGTCTTACTCCCTTCCCAACCACTGCTTCCCTTTCATGTCCCTCGACTCTTATAACTGCCATCTGGTTTCTGTACAAATTGTAAATAGCCTTTCGCTCCCTGTATTTTACCCCTGCCACCTTTAGAATTTGAAAGAGAGTATTCCAGTCAACATTGTCAAAAGCTTTCTCTAAGTCTACAAATGCTAGAAACGTAGGTTTGCCTTTCCTTAATCTTTCTTCTAAGATAAGTCATAAGGTCAGTATTGCCTCACGTGTTCCAACATTTCTACGGAATCCAAACTGATCATCCCCGAGATCAGCTTCTACTAGTTTTTCCATTCGTCTATAAAGAATTCGTGTTAGTATTTTGCAGCTGTGGCTTATTAAACTGATTGTTCGGTAATTTTCACATCTGTCAACACGTGCTTTCTTTGGGATTGGAATTATTATATTCTTCTTGAAGTCTGAGGGTATTTCGCCTGTTTCATACATCTTGCTCACCAGATGGTAGAGTTTTGTCAGGACTGGCTCTCCCAAGGCCGTCAGTAGTTCCAATGGAATGTTGTCTACTCCGGGGGCCTTGTTTCGACTCAGGTCTTTCAGTGCTCTGTCAAACTCTTCACGCAGTATCGTATCTCCCATTTCATCTTCATCTACATCCTCTTCCATTTCCATAATATTGTCCTCAAGTACATCACCCTTGTATAGACCCTCTATATACTTCTTCCACCTTTCTGCTTTCCCTTCTTTGCTTAGCCAAACGATCGACCAAATTTCAGCAGAGACAGGAATCAGTTGGAGCTCGTGCCAGCGGATTTTGAGTGAGGATTTGCACATGAGACGTGTTCCTAAATTTGTTCCGCCCTTCTTACACAGGAGCAAAAAACCATCCGCATGAATGTGTCAGGACATGAAAACAGAGATTGCACGTGATCCAAGCTTCTTGAACAAAGTCATTACAGGGGATGAGAGTTGGTGTTACGGTTACGACCCAGAAACCAAGCAAGCGTCAAGCCAGTGGAGGACTCCCAACTCTCCCAGACCAAAAGGAGCAAGGCATGGGAGCTCAAATGTGAAGACGATGGTCATTGTCTTTTTTGATGTTCGTGGAATTGTGCATCGGGAATTCGTACCCCGTGGCCAGACTTAACCAGCACTTTTACTTGAATGTTTTAAGGCGTCTGCGAGAGGATGTGAGGAGGAAACGCCCGGAACTTTGGCGATCAGGTGACTGGTTTCTGCATCACAACAACGCTCCAGCACACACGGCCTTACGAGTGACCCACTATTTAGCACCTCAGAGGTGGTCTGTCGTTCCCCATGCTCCGTATCCGCCGGACCTAGTCACGTGCGACTTTTTCCAATTTCCACGAATGAAAAAAACGCTAAAAGGGGAGCGTTATGACGATGCGGAGGCGGTAAAAACAGCTTGGGAAAGGGCACTGGACACTATCAAACATGAAGAGTTGCAAACATGCTTACAACAGTGGGAAAAGAGACTTGACAAGTGTGTCGCATGTAATGGAGAGTATTTTGAAGGTGACTGACGTAATTTTGTAAAAAGGTTCATCAATAAACTTTTTATGACAACAATCCGGTTTCTTTTGGGTCCCCCCTCGTATTTAAATCTTCCCGTTTCACTGGCTAACCCTGTACATCATGTGTGTTCAATACAGGCACATCCCCAACAGTAAAATATGGATGAAACTACACTCCTGGAAATTGAAATAAGAACACCGTGAATTCATTGTCCCAGGAAGGGGAAACTTTATTGACACATTCGTGGGGTCAGATACATCACATGATCACACTGACAGAACCACAGGCACATAGACACAGGCAACAGAGCATGTTCAATGTCGGCACTAGTACAGTGTATATCCACCTTTCGCAGCAATGCAGGCTGCTATTCTCCCATGGAGACGATCGTATAGATGCTGGATGTAGTCCTGTGGAACGGCTTGCCATGCCATTTCCACCTGGCGCCTCAGTTGGACCAGCGTTCGTGCTGGACGTGCAGACCGCGTGAGACGACGCTTCATCCAGTCCCAAACATGCTCAATGGGGGACAGATCCGGAGATCTCGCTGGCCAGGGTAGTTGACTTACACCTTCTAGAGCACTTTGGGTGGCACGGGATACATGCGGACGTGCATTGTCCTGTTGGAACAGCAAGTTCCCTTGCCGGTCTAGGAATGGTAGAACGATGGGTTCGATGACGGTTTGGATGTACCGTGCACTACACCAGTGGTGTACGGCCAGTGTAGGAGATCGCTCCCCACACCATGATGCCGGGTGTTGGCCCTGTGTGCCTCGGTCGTATGCAGTCCTGATTGTGGCGCTCACCTGCACGGCGCCAAACACGCATACGTCCATCATTGGCACCAAGGCAGAAGCGACTCTCGTCGCTGAAGACGACACGTCTCCATTCGTCCCTCCATTCACGCATGTCGCGACACCACTGGAGGCGGGCTGCACGATGTTGGGGCGTGAGCGGAAGACGGCCTAACGGTGTGCGGGACCGTAGCCCAGCTTCATGGAGACGGTTGTGAATGGTCCTCGCCGATACCCCAGGAGCAACAGTGTCCCTAATTTGCTGGGAAGTGGTGGTGCGGTCCCCTACGGCACTGCGTAGGATCCTACGGTCTTGGCGTGCATCCGTGCGTCGCTGCGGTGCGGTCCCAGGTCGACGGGCACGTGCACCTTCCGCCGACCACTGGCGACAACATCGATGTACTGTGGAGACCTCACGCCCCACGTGTTGAGCAATTCGGCGGTACGTCCACCCGGCCTCCCGCATGCCCACTATACGCCCTCGCTCAAAGTCCGTCAACTGCACATACGGTTCACGTCCACGCTGTCGCGGCATGCTACCAGTGTTAAAGACTGCGATGGAGCTCCGTATGCCACGGCAAACTGGCTGACACTGACGGCGGCGGTGCACAAATGCTGCGCAGCTAGCGCCATTCGACGGCCAACACCGCGGTTCCTGGTGTGCCCGCTGTGCCGTGCGTGTGATCATTGCTTGTACAGCCCTCTCGCAGTGTCCGGAGCAAGTATGGTGGGTCTGACACACCGGTGTCAATGTGTTCTTTTTTCCATTTCCAGGAGTGTATAAAGATACGAATACTTTTGATTTCCGTCTACTGGAACCGTGGCGTTGGCGCCTGTCTGCTGCGAGAGTGTGTGAGCCGCAAAGTGTTCGTCACACGGCGTCCTCTGCGCCGCCGGGATTAACGCTGGTCCCCCAAATAAGGGAAGTGGGTTAGAGGCTAGGCTCGGCGCGGCGTCGTTGGCAGCCGTCGCCCATTAGAGAGCGGCAGCGACGGTTTATCCGCGGCAGCTGTGAACGTTTTTGTGCGCGCCTGCGGCAGCGTCGCAGAGGGACATCATGCCGGCTAACGGCCGCGAGTAAAAACACGGAATCGAACAAGGCGGCCCTTGTGGGCGCACGCGCTCTGCCGAGGCGCGGCTTATGAACAGCAACTGTTGTGATTCCCGCTTTAACTGATGCACGAGCCGGGAGAAGGGACGAGAAAAAGCGAAGCGAGGCGAGGCCAGCCCAGCCTCCCAGTTCTCGGTATCCGTGGAAGTGAGGCGAGGAGGACAGCTCGGTGGTACGATACGGAGTTTCTGGACCACGACATCTACGGCATCAAGATACTCTGTTACACACAGAGGAAAAGTTGTCTGTGCACCATTTTGGTTTACGGTTACTATATGAATAAGAGACAGTTTCACCCACTTTGGTATGTTACTTGAATTATGACAATCGAATGAAACTGTTTCCAGAGAAATTTTCAAGTCTCAAATACCTATGCAGGCAGAAGTGAGAATGAAAATTTGTACCAAGGCCGCGATTCGAACCCAGGTCTTCTGCTCACTAGTCAACCCGACAATGGCTTTGCTCAGATACACGAGCTACCTACCCTAGCACACCTACCTCGCTCAATCCAAATTTCCCTTCACGTCCCAGGAAACTGCATAGACCTGCTAAACATCATAGATGTTTGAGGCTCAATGTCTCTGGAACCATCCAGTTTCATCTGGGTTTCAGGCAGAATCCTCTGTTTCCAAGGTGCTGTTTCAGTACAGTTGGAGAATCTCAATTATCCTGATCCAGTTTAGGGGGGAGACCACGTGGGCTGAGACGTGAATGCTAATTTGGATTGAGGAGGGAGGCTTGCTATTGTAGTCCATGCAGTTTTACAAAGCCATTGCACCAGTGTGGCGTATTGTTTAGTGCATCTGCCTAGTGAACTGGAGATCCCCTTTCTACTCCCAACCTTGGCCCAGATTTTCATTTGTCTCTTTAGTCTGCATATGAACATTAGAATTTACGATAGTAGTTTTGTGGTCCTCACTCCAAGGACTGGCTTGAAGCAGCTCTCCATACTAAGGTATCCTGTGCAAGTCTTCATTTCAGCTTCACTACTGCAACCATTGAACCCCTGGACCCACTTCCCGCAACTTTTTCACAACCCGCAACTTTTTCACAACCCGCAACTTTTTCACAACCCGCAACTTTTTCACAACCCGCAACTTTTTCACAACCTGCAACTTTTTCACAACCCACAACTTTTTCAACCCGCAACTTTTTCAACCCGCAACTTTTTCACAACCCGCAACTTTTTCAACCCGCAACTTTTTTAGCCCACAAGAGACGTAGCGCCTTACACCATACCTACTGAAATGGGAGATCTGTGAACAGGCATGCAGTGGGAGTCAAGAGCAGGACGGGTAGTGTCAGATTGCTGTAGAGTGTGTAGTTTGTGATCTGGTAGAAGTCACTAGCTGACGGACACAAAGCTGGAATCAAAATATTGTCAGTTTTATTTGCAGTTCTGTTTGTTCAATTTTCGAATTGTTTATTAATTACTACTATTATTGTGCTTGCTTATGAGAGTGAGTGAAGGTGTGAATGAGAAATGTTTTATGTGAATTTTTTATATTACACGTTGAGGGAATTGGTCACGTGAGGAATGTCCGAGAATAACATGTTTCGTACTGGGGAATTCGTTATAAACTATTTCACCAGTTTATGGTACTGGGGAAATGGGATTGTGATTTCGGGAACGTAGTTTTGTTAGGAGTAAATTAATATTATATTTGTGGGTTTTCAAAAATATTTATGCTGATTTACTGTTCTGATTTAATGACGAAATTTTGACTGGATCTGTATGTATGTGTGGGACTGAGCGGGTTTGATGATGCTTTCCAATTGGCCATGGTGCTTATCTGCCAATCAGAAATTAGCAAATTCGCGCTTATTGTGGGAACTGCAAATTTCTTCTGCGTAGGAAGATAAGAGTCCAGGCTTGGACGTCACAGTTATCACATCTGCTGATATGTGCTCTACCAGAAATTATTAATATTGTGATATTTCGGTGCCAAAATGTTTGAGAAGTGCCATAAAGTGTGGAAGATAGTTCGATTTAATGCACGGGGTGAAATTCAGAACTTGTGGTGACGTTTAAAAGAATCAAATTCAGCGTAGCCTGTTGCTTGGACGCGAACGTGAACATTGTGTTAAGCTACATTGATTACAGGAACATTTGAGCGGGCTATTCTAAAGGAAACAATCCATTTATAAACTTTTTGTGAAGTATCATTAATAATTACCATAAACTGGCTACAGTTATGAATGATGCGTGCGTGTGGACTTTTCAGACTTCGTACAGTTTAGAATAAGGCTTGATAGTCACTGGTGTTTGCAAGCTTAAAGTAATAGTGAAATTTCACGCACATACATACTTTCATTTAACTATTCCTTCCCCCGCAAAACAATTTTTAATGCGACTTGTGATTGAGACGTGTACGGATGTTTTCTCTGCAGGTTTTTGCGGCTGAGAACTGCATTTCAGTAACTTCAGGGAGGTGTGCCTATGAGAAGCGATTCACCATCAGGTGAGTGGAACTTTGCTACGCACCGCGCCGCCGTATGCACACTTCGCTCCATTACCAAACTGACGATCCATTACTGCTTCAGGTTCAGTCCTGTCAACGAAAGCCTTCTTTTAGTCAAGGTATGCCATAAATTTCTATTTTGTAATGCGATGCAGTAGCTTCTCATTAGTTAATCAACCCATGCACAACATTTTTTCTGCAGCACCACTTTTCAAGAGCTTCTATTCTTGTCTGGACCATTTATCATCAATGTGTAACCGTCCTGTTAAACTGTTAAAAACATAGTAAGCCAGAGTCGTAATTTTGAAATGAGAGTTAGTATGAACGTCGCGTAATAAATGTTTCACGTGAAGCGATGTTGCGACAGAGGCAAAGGTCAACTGTGGAAACTAAGCCACTGAATACTATAAGTAACGTTATTAAGGAATGCACCCGACTGACTACACAAAATAAGAGGACACGTACATTCGCGAGTGAGTGGTTCAAAATAAGAATTAATACTGTAAGGGAAATGGGTCATAAGTATAGTTATGTCGGTACACAGTTGTATGTGAACGTAAGATCGGGATAGAGGCAAGTACGTTGTATCATTCACCGTGGCCTGGCTAAAAAGGGTTGTGGTTACAATGCATTTATTCGTCTGACGAAGTAATCGGACTTAGTAATTAAATGAAAAGAAAGATTGCACGTTCTGAATGCCGCGGCATATATGACCGAAGTATTGAAATTGACATTGGTGGCCACGAAGGGAGAGAGATGAGCACATTCAGGTACCTCTTGTTGAGCAGCGCCGTTGCGAAGATCGCCGCCTTTTTCTAAATTCTCCATACAAAATTAAAAGGATAATAATCTTCCAGAGTTACAGAAGCTGGGATCCATGGTATCGTAAATGATAATCTTATTGTTTAAGTTGCTTTCATTATTTAGCAAATTTCACTTGAAATTACAGAATACTTCGTCTTAGCACCAGGACAACAGCACAACGAAAGGGTAACATTACTAAACCTAATAAACGAACAGCGTAAATCCTTTGTCCGACGGTGTTAAATACTTTACAAATGAATCGGTATGAGAGTCGAATAATTATCTATACATTTATCAATAAGAAAAAATTAATGTTTCTTTAGAAACATTTCATTTCTGTAGAAAACTACACTCCAGCCAAACTCACTCTTGAAATTCTTGGTAACATTAAAATATGTTAACAAAACTTTTTTTTTCAGAAACACTTTCCTCGCAATTACCACTCTACATTTTATATTCACTCCACTTCGATCACTGTCTGTTACTTTGTTGCCCAAATAGAAACCTGGCGTACTACTTTTAGTGTGTCTTACTGTAATTTATTTCACTCGGCATCACCCGATTTAATTCTGCTGCATTCCATTACCCTCCAATAATTTTTGCTGACCATCTTGTAACCTCTTTTCCAGAAACTTTTTTTTCCGTTCAGCTGCTGTACAAAGCCCTTTGCCGTCTTACAGAAAATCAAGAAGAAATTACGAAACGGGACGGAAGATAAGTAACAAGAAATATTTTAAAGTTCACAGAGAAGAAATGAAAAGTTTGTCGTTTGCCGGCATTTTAATTCTGTACGGATAATCCTGTACGAACTATGTCTTAAAACATAACAGAACCGATCACATAATACGGAAGCATTTGTGTGTATACTACCTGTAACATATCTGCAACATATGGAACAAATTTAAAATATGTAAAATACGTATCAACGCTAAGGCGGTTTATTTCGATCGTCGGACAAGTCAGTGTATATTGCAGCTGCATACAGTAAGGTCCTCCTGAGTGAATTCCCTAGGCTTGACCACTGACGGGCACTTCGAAGTTGCTCCATGATCTGAATTTCTCCACACTCGCATTTACCAGTGTCTATGCAACCTCATTTGGCGACAAGCTGGTCCAGTGCCACAATTTCGGACGAGAAGCTGAGCATAGAATTTCCACTTCGTTAAGCGCGTTTGGACACCACTACACTACAGGGAGTGGCAACTGACCCATAACATAGACAATGCGAATACATAGAAAGAAGGATCCTTTATTGTATGATTATATGATAGCGGAACAAACACTGGTAGCAGTTACTTCTGTAAAATATCTGGGAGTATGCGTGCGGAACGATTTGAAGTGGAATGATCATATAAAATTAATTGTTGGTAAGGCGGGTACCAGGTTAAGATTCATTGGGAGAGTCCTGAGAAAATGTAGTCCATCAACAAAGGAGGTGGCTTACAAAACACTCGTTCGACCTATACTTGAGTATTGCTCATCAGTGTGGGATCCGTACCAGATCGGGTTGACGGAGGAGATAGAGAAGATCCAAAGAAGAGCGGCGCGTTTCGTCACAGGGTTATTTGGTAACCGTGATAGCGTTACGGAGATGTTTAGCAAACTCAAGTGGCAGACTCTGCAAGAGAGGCGCTCTGCATCGCGGTGTAGCTTGCTCGCCAGGTTTCGAGAGGGTGCGTTTCTGGATGAGGTATCGAATATATTGCTTCCCCCTACTTATACCTCCCGAGGAGATCACGAATGTGAAATTAGAGAGATTAGAGCGCGCACGGAGGCTTTCAGACAGTCGTTCTTCCCGCGAACCATACGCGACTGGAACAGGAAAGGGAGGTAATGACAGCGGCATGTAAAGTGCCCTCCGCCACACACCGCTGGGTGGCTTGCGGAGTATAAATGTAGATGTACTTCGGTCGACCAAAATGCTAGAGACTGGATACCATTTTCTTAAGTCAAAATTATGAGCGCATCTGTAGTCGGCAGCTTAATAACGGCACATCAGCTTTAGTGGGAGAGGGGTGGGATGGAGATTAATTTATACTTGCTACTGCAAGCGATTGCAGAATTATTCTGTTGTATGCAAGTTACTTACAGTGGACAATACGGTATGTTGTGCAGTAGGGTGTTGCATTGTATCATAACGAAACTATTCGTTTCCACAATGCCACATTAGTTCCATCCAGACTGACTATTCATAACTCATTACACCTGTCTCCGTAGCAGTTTTCGCAAGCGCACAGTACTCGACTAGGACGTAGCCACTTCGAATCCCGATGGTGGTAAGAATTTTCACCGCCAGTATTTCGCCTGGCGAAGATAGGAGGGGGTGCTTTCGCGAAGTTCCTGATCACCAGACTTTGCACCAATGTCCTGGATTAATTTCTAAACCTCTCTGAAGTGTTTCATGAAGTGATGGCTTGTGACGATGACACGTCCGTCGAACTGAGACATTAAATCCTGCAGTTCCGTTGGTGCTATTTGAGAGCAGTAGACTGCCTGCCAACACCAGCTATCATCATCGTCATCATCATCATCGTCATCATCATCATCATCGTCATCATCATCATCATCATCATCATCATCATCATCGTCATCATCATCATCATCATCATCGTCATCATCATCATCATCGTCATCATCATCATCATCATCATCATCATCATCATCATCAGCATCGTCATCATCATCATCAGCATCGTCATCATCATCATCAGCATCGTCATCATCATCATCTGCATCGTCATCATCATCATCAGCATCGTCATCATCATCATCATCGTCATCATCATCATCATCGTCATCATCATCATCATCGTCATCATCATCATCATCATCATCATCATCGTCATCGTCATCATCATCGTCATCGTCATCATCATCGTCATCGTCATCATCATCGTCATCATCATCATTGTCATCATCATCATCGTCATCATCATCATCGTCATCATCATCATCGTCATCATCATCATCATCATCGTCAGCATCATCATCGTCAGCATCATCATCGTCAGCATACTCATCATCGTCATCATCATCATCGTCATCATCCGTCATCATCATAGTGTTACATTGCACTACTGCCGCACTCACTACAGTGACAAACTAGGGAGATCACTGAAGAGGCAACTCACATAGAGCACGTTGGAAGGGACATTCTGCGCGGAGGAGGAAATTCGTTTCCAAATACGTGGCTGAAATACTTTTTGCAGGTCTCCCAATCAACAATACAACATCATGACTATTTTGTTCTTTCTTTGCTCAAGACTCGCAGATGGTTGCCACACTAAGAGAGCTTTCAATATCACCATCTACATGATTAACCCGCGATTCACAATTAAGTGCCTGGAAGAGAGTTCATCGAAACACCTTCAAGCGAAGATCTTCAACTTGCAGACCTGTCTTCGTCAGTTGCGTGTAATATTACGGTATATTAATAATTTTTACTTTGGAAGTGTGGAAAAGAAAAACCTAATTGGCACTTATACGAACGGCGCCAAAAATGGAACAACACCACGACATGTAGATCATCCACAGAACCTGCCACTGAAGATGCCTTGCAGAGGATAAAGGCGAAACGCGTATGGCACGAAAAATGTTTCATTCACTTTTAGTTAGACGGTCCAAAAGTAAAAATTATCAATTTACCGTAACACCTTCAAGCTGTTTCTCTGTTCCACTCTCGAAAAGCGCTAGGAAACCTAACACTTAAATATTTCCGCGCGAGCTCTGATTTATTTTATTATGATGTTCGTTAAGTGCACGCCGATAAAATATTTTCACAGTCTGAATAGGAGAGTCACTATCGGAATTTCATGACAAGACTCTACCGCACCGAAAAACGCCTTTGTTTTACCATTCGGGTATCATATCCGTGGCACACTCCGCCTATTTTGCCATAGTACAAAACGAGCTGCCCTTCTTTGAACTTTTTCGACGTCCTTCGTCAATCCCAGCTGTGCAGAGTTCACATTCGACGTCCTTCGTGAATCCTAACTGTGGAGATCCTACAACGCACAGCAGTATTCCAGAAGAGGGCGGACAACAGTAGTGGAAGTAGTAACCACACTGCATTTTCGAAGTGTTCTGCCAATATATCGCAGTCCTTGGTTTCGTTTCCCCAGTAAGTTATCCATGTGATAGTCCCAATTGAAGTTACTTTTATTGGTTTAATTGACGGCTTTTAGATTTGTGTGATTTATCGTGTAAACGAAATTTAGCGGATTCCTTTCGTACTCAGGTGGATAACTTCGCACTTTTCACTATTATAGTCAATTGCCACTTTTAGCATCATACAGATGTCTTGTCCGAATCATTTCCACTTTTTTTGTTCATCTGACGACTTTAGAAAACTGTAAACGTCAGCGTAATTTGCATCAAACGACCACCTTGCAAAATTGCAAAATGGTTCAAATGGCTCTGACCACTATGGGACTTAACATCTGAGGTCATCAGTCCCCTAGAACTTAGTACTACTTAAACTTAACTAACCTAAGGACGTCACACACATCCATGCCCGAGGCAGGATTCGAACCTGCGACCGTAGAGGTCGCGCGGTTCCAGACTGAAGCGCCTAGAACCGCTCGGCCACAACAGCCGGCGCAAAATTGCAGCCCAGTGGACTTTACTCATTCCAAACTATGAGCCCCTGCATGATGCCGTCAATCAGATGGCATTCACTTCCATTCTGAAAGGCGTCTTTTTATAAGAGCCCGCATCTCGTGGTCGTGCGGTAGCGTTCTCGCTTCCCACGCCCGGGTTCCCGGGTTCGATTCCCGGCGGGGTCAGGGATTTTCTCTGCCTCGTGATGGCTGGGTGTTGTGTGCTGTCCTTAGGTTAGTTAGGTTTAAGTAGTTCTAAGTTCTAGGGGACTGATGACCATAGATGTTAAGTCCCATAGTGCTCAGAGCCATTTGAACCATTTTATAAGAGATCGGTTATTGATTGCCTGTAGTCCCCTACTTTCTGTACTGCTTTCCCGTGTACCCAGGCGACCCCGAAGCCGTTCTTCATAATTGTGTTAGATACAAATTGTGATACTTTATGACCGACACACAATGGTTCTACCGTCTTTTGACTACCATGTTTTCTTTTCCTCCACCACCTGCTCATTCGTCAGTAACCGTATTTTGATATGCTGTGAGTGGATGTCCTCTCACCAGACCATCCAATCTTTGGCTAAGCAGTTGTAAACTTAATTCGCAGATCTGCTGCTGAAACAGGCCAACGGCTGGACAAGCCACGGCAGGGTGAGCGAGTGACGTCACACGGTGCGCCGGCGGCAGGTGCCGGCTTGGCGCCTGGGCGAGGTCAGCGCTCGGGGCGTTTGGCACCGCCGCCGCTGCCGCCGCCTGTTTACCGGCGAGGGGCCTAAATCTGGACCAGCGGGGTCTGCCGCGCGTGGGAGGCCTGCTGGCGCTGCCCCTCTGTCTGCCGCCTCGAACACGCCTACAAACTTAGCACCACAACAATACCAACCTGAAAACGTACTCAGCGGGACTGTTTGGCACTTGCTAAGCGTCATGGAGGTGCTATCTATATAGCTATAGCTACCGCCAAATCGCCAGCGTTTATGGCATTTAAAGTGGAACTATCACATAAAATAGATCGCATGAAAAGCAGGTGGCAGAGAGAGATTCAATGGAAGCATCATCAGGTGGTGGTTGTTGTGGTGGTGGTGGTCTTCAGTCGAGAGTCTGATTTGATGCAGCTCTACATGCTACTCTAACCTGTGCAAGCCTCTTCATCTCCGAGTAATTACTACAACCTACATCCTTCTGAACCTGCTTACTGAATTCGTCTCTTGGTCTCCCTCTACGATTTTTGCCTAACACTCATCCCTCCAGCACTACATTAGAGACTGCCTCAGAATTTGTGCTGCCAACCGATCCCTTCTAGTCAAACTGTACCACAAATTTCTCTTCTCCTCAATTCTTTTCAATACCTCTTTAGTTACGAGAACTACCCATTTAATATTCAGCACCCTGAATCATCAGACAATGTAGTCAACCAACTAAGAGGTTTTTTTGCGTCCGTCGTGGTGGTTCATGGTCTGCGGCACTTCGGCTGTTCACTTACGTAATAAAATGAGACATCTGAAGCCGTCATGTTGCTGTCAGTTTGTTACATTGCAACCACTGTCAGCGACTCTAACTCCGTACACCATCTTCAGGCGTCAGCTGAGGCTAAGGGGGTGAAGTCCAGTCGTATACACGATCCCATCAGTGGCCAACGTCTATGAAATAGCTTCCGTAGAATACTATAAGAACATTTGCCTTGGCCACTGATGAGATCTTGTGTACGAATGTAGTTGTAAGTAGGCTGTTTATGTTTTCTTATTGGCAACGTTACGTAGCGCTCTATATGAAAATCACTGGCTGTGCTGTGTGCAGTCTGTGGCTAGTTTGCATTGTTGTCTGCCATTGTAGTGTTGGGCAGCGGCAGCTGGATGTGAACAGCGCGTAGCGTTGCGCAGTTGGAGGTGAGCCGCTAGCAGTGGTGGATGTGGGGAGAGAGATGGCGGAGTTTTGAAATTTGTCATGAACTGCTATATATATTATGATTATTAAGGTAAATACATTGTTTGTTCTCTATTAAAATCTTTCATTTGCTAACGATGCCTATCAGTAGTTAGTGCCTTTAGAATCTTATTTAGCTGGCAGTAGTGGCGCTCGCTGTATTGCAGTGGTTCGAGTAACCAAGATTTTTGTGAGGTAAGAGATTTGTGAAAGGTACAGGTTAATGTTAGTCAGGGCCATTCTTTTGTAGGGATTTCTGAAAGTCAGATTGCGTTGCGCTAAAAATATTGTGTGTCACTTTAGTGAATGTTTGAGTACGTTCAGTTTGCTCAGCTGTTTGAAAAGCAAATAGTGTAAGAGGTTTATCAGCACAGTAATTCAGAAATTGTTCTAAGGGGATGTTTCATAGTTCACACCCTCAGCGTAAGTTAACGCCTGGAGGCTGTGTATTGTGTCACCGAAACTGGTTGGGATACAACACAATAACAGCAAAAAGACGGCTGCAGGAGTTTCATATTATTACGTAACGAGGACGATAATTTACAAAACACTCTTTCGAAGGGTACTACAGAATTTCTTCTCAGTCCTGGATCAGTACCATGCAGGATTGGTTGAGAAATAGTCGAAGTACAAAGAAGGGCAACAAGTTTTGTCGCGACTCCGTTTAGCAAGCGCGATATCATCGCAGGGACGCACATCTAACAGATGTGTCGTTAACCACACTTAACGCTCACGAGAAAAGGAAAAGGGAAGGAATTATTGTTCCATCAGCTATGAGACTGAGCACAAACTCAAAATAGGCGAGGTTGGGAAAGCAATTCGGCAGTACCATTTCGAAGTAACCACTCCAGTGGTTGCCTCAAGCTATTTAGGGAAACTGAAAATCTAAATCTGGTTGGCCAGATGGGCATTTGAACAGTCGTCCTCTCGAAAATGAGTCCAGTGTGCTGACGATTGCGCCTCCACGTTGGGCGTTCATTGGAGAGAGTCAGTATAGTGCTTCCTCACACGTATACCTCGCGGAAAGGCAGCGTAGGTAAAACAGATATCCGGGCTCACATGAACGCTTACCAACAGTAATTGTTCTTCCCCACATTTTGCGGTTGGAGCAGAAAATGGAAATGGCAGTGCTACACAAAGTACCCTCCTCCAGAAACTAAGATAGCTTGCGGAATATAGAACTGAATGCACACACAATGATGATGTCAGACTTCATTTACCTGGGAATCTTATTGCAGGTAAAATAGGCCGTCGATTGTGGGACGAGCGGTCCGTGTGAAATATTGCTCTTACGTGGTATCTTTAACTAATCTATCAAGTAAATGTGATCTTGGAAAGTCATTTGGACGACTTCAGGTGGCTCCTAGAATCACCACGATTTCGATGTGACAGGTAGTAAGTGTTGTATACAACTAATGAAAGCTTATGTTATAGGAGACACAGCTATCCGCGTGTGCACCGGAGGTACTGGAAGCGAATTAGCATGTTGCTCAGTTGGAGGAAAAATGTAGATCCGATACGCAGGTACAAACTGTTCCGGTGTTGACTTGTGCTTCAGGCACTCTGCGACCAACGTAGGGAAAGAGGCAGAGAGACTTTCTTCAAGATCCGCCTGTCGTTTTGCAGAAAATTGCTCGAACGCATATAACGTAAGTTGTGACTGATTTGTTCGATAGATGGGGCTGGAAAGTGCTGTACCACCCGTCACACTCCTCACGCTTAAGTCATTCTGACTTCAGCTTGATTCCTAAATTGAAGGACTCACTTCATCGCCTTCGCTTCAGAACTGTTACAGAGATTCGTCGGGCAATAGACCGCTCTACTCACTATCAACGCTACTGGCTCTGAAGGGTATCCTACGACTTCCACATCGCTGGCAGCGGATTATACACAATGCTGGTGACTGGTCTGAAGGACAGTAAAACCTTAAAATCTGTACCTATTTTGTGTAAGATGTAAATAGTTATCACTGTCAGAGTTCCAGCCCTCGTACTTACTCCCGTTTGATGTCTGTAGATATAAACGTCCTATCGATACAGAACACTTCGAGATGTTAAAGTACAAAGGCAAAACTGAATAAATCGTAACTATGTTACGGGTACGCCAAAGAGGCATCAGCAAAAAATGATGAATTTGTACCAGCCCATATGAATTTGTCGAATCATTTTGTAACGTCCCCTTTAGGAACAATTTATACACGACTGTGCTGATAAACCTCTTACACGATTTGCTTTTCAAACAGCTGAGCAAAACTGAACGTACTCAAACATTCACTAAAGTGACACACAATATTTTTAGCGCAACGCAATCTGACTATCAAAGATCCCTGCAAAAGAATGGCCCTGAGTAACATTAAACTACACCTTTCAAAAATCACTTACCTCACAAAAATCTTGATTACTCGAACTACTGCAATACAGCGAGCACCACTACTGCCAGCTAAATAAAAGATTCAAACTACGGAAGGCACTAACTACTGATAGGGATAGTTAGCAAATGAATGATATTAATAGAGAACAAACAATGTATTTACCTTAATAATCATAATATATATAGCAGTTCAATTTCAAAACTTCCGCCATCTCTCTCCCCACATCCACCACTGCTGGCGGCTCACCTCTAACTGCGCAACGCTACGCGCTGTTAACATCCAGCTGCCCCTCTACAATGGCAGACAACAATGCAAACTAGCCACAGACTGCACACAGCACAGCCAGTGATTTTCATACAGAGAGCGCTACGTGGCGGCGGCGTTACCAATATAAGAACCTAAACAGCCTACTTACATAAAGAAAACATAAACAGCCTACTTATAATTTTTCTCGGGAATTTTGAGCGGTCGCACTCCGTCAGTACTATTAGGTCCAGCTTAGTTGGATTATTGTATAATTTTAGTACTGACAGGTGACGCCACTGCCGAACTACATCTACGTGACGAAGTTTATGCATAAAAGCCAAAATTATCTAGGGAGTAGAGAAACTCAAAATAACAAGAGACATTACATAGAAACAGGCCGTATACTGCAAGAAGAGAGATGACATTTACGAAAATTTTATCTCTTCTCATGAACTCGATGTCGACGGGACGTTAAAACCAATCCTCCTTTCTTCCATAAAATGTTATCGGAGTACGAGGAAATGCTAAAAGTTCCTGCACTAACCTTTAAGGAATTGACTAGAGAGGTACTGGAGAACTGTGTTTATTTGTACGCAGACTGAACATTGCAGAAATGAAATTACAACAGTAGTGCTGGCTGGTGCTTTGCGTATTGGTACGCAGTTATCAGGCGGGTGACTACGGACAATCTAATATGCTGCTGCCATTCTCTAACCTGAATTTCAAATGGCGGTGAGCCACAAAATGCAATACCGTTTAGTAGGTGACGGGTAGGACATCACGAGATTGATTATGAATACATTATTGGTTCCCGCAGATTTGTTACAATAGGAAATTACACGTACTGATAGGACATGCGTCGGGATGGTAATGTGTGGCTGTAGATTACACGTATGTGAAGCACGCTATTCTGACTGCGCATTCTGTGCATTAGCTTCTGCACCTCTCGGCACCAGATATCAAATGAGGCGCTGCGACGATCTCATAAGCAAACTGATGGAGGGAAAATATTACGGTGCTTGTACTGAAGAAAATGCGGAGATGTAGAAAATTAAGCAAATGGGATCTGGATACATTTAAATAACCACTAATTGGAAGTTTCAAGGGAAGCGTTAGTCAACGATCGGTTCAAAAGTTCAAAGAGCTTACAATGGAAGACGAATGGGGAGCTTTGAGAGATGAGGAAGTGAAGGTAGCAGAGAATCAAGCAGGCAAGAATACAAGTACTACTAGAAATCCTTGGGTAACGTACTGAACTTAACTGATGAAATGAGGAGATACAAAAATGTAACAAATCAAGCAGCCAAAAGGGAATACAGACTTACGCAAAATTAGACTGACAAGTGAAGTATTGGGATTCAGGAATGGCTAGAGGAGATATGGGCAACTGTAGAAGCATGCTTGACAGTGGGAACATAGATGACATGTGCGAAAATGAAGAAACCTTTCAAGAGAGAAGCACGAATGAATGTTAAAATTTCAGGTGACAAGCCAGCACTAAGCAAATAAGGAAGCCTGAAAGACTTCAGGAGCATATAAAAAAGCTCTAAAAGGGAATAGAATTCTAAGACAGTATTATGGAAAGGGAAGAGAAAACGTTAAGGGGAGGTTTACTATCTTAGGCCCGAAAAAAACATGTTCTTTGAGAATTTGGTCAAAATGTTTGTTGAGATTTCCTCTACAAACTGGAATTTTTTCGATCGGGAATGTCGAAGAACAAAGGCGGAAGTGCCATGGGAACGAAACAAAATTTCGATGTATATTTCCACGCGCGGTGTCACAGGACACCCAAGCCGTCTGCAATAAAAACTGAGTTGACGGTAGTGAAGTAAATAAGATTCTTTGGGTGGTTTACCTCGCTTAAGTTATTTGGACCATAGGGAACAAAATTGCCGCCATTTGAAAAATAGAGTGTTTTCATCGATTTTTCGACTTCGTCGGCCAAGTAAAAATATTTGTAGTTGATGGATCGGAATAAAAGTGGTACAGCTCCTAGACAATTCAGTTACCTTCGTCGGAAACAAAGAATTATGCCAATCGGTTCAGTAGATTTGAAGTTACCACACCGCGCGATAAGAAAAAAGTAATCACAATCATCATCATCATCATCATCATCATCATCATCATCATCATCATCATCATTTAAGACTTATTATGCCTTTCAGCGTTCAGTCTGGAGCATAGCCCCCCTTATACAGTTCCTCCATGATCCCTTATTCAGTGCTAACATTGGTGCCTCTTCTGATGTTAAACCTATTACTTCAAAATCATTCTTAACCGAATCCAGGTACCTTCTCCTCGGTCTGCCCCGACTCCTCCTACCCTCTACTGCTGAACCCATGAGTCTCTTGGGTAACCTTGCTTCTCCCATGCGTGTAACATGACCCCACCATCTAAGCCTGTTCGCCCTGACTGCTACATCTATAGAGTTCATTCCCAGTTTTTCTTTGATTTCCTCATTGTGGACACCCTCCTGCCATTGTTCCCATCTACTAGTACCTGCTATCATCCTAGCTACTTTCATATCCGTAACCTCAACCTTGTTGATAAGGTAACCTGAATCTATCCAGCTTTCGCTCCCATACAACAAAGTTGGTCGAAAGATTGAACGGTGCGCAGATAACTTAGTCTTGGTACTGACTTCCTTCTTGCAGAAGAGAGTAGATCGTAGCTGAGCGCTCACTGCATTAGCTTTGCTACACCTCGCTTCCAGTTCTTTCACTATGTTGCTATCCTGTGAGAATATGCATCCTAAGTACTTGAAACCGTCCACCTGTTCTAACTTTGTTCCTCCTATTTGGCACTCAATCCGTTTATATTTCTTTCCCACTGACATTACTTTCGTTTTGGAGATGCTAATCTTCATACCATAGTCCTTACATTTCTGATCTAGCTCTGAAATATTACTTTGCAAGCTTTCAATCGAATCTGCCATCACAACTAAGTCATCAGCATATGCAAGACTGCTTATTTTGTGTTCACATATCTTAATCTCACCCAGCAAGTCTATTGTTTTCAGCATATGATCCATAAATAATATGAACAACAGTGGAGACAGGTTGCAGCCTTGTCTTACCTCTGAAACTACTCTGAACCATGAACTCAATTTACCATCAACTCTAACTACTGCCTGACTATCCATGTAAAGACCTTTAATTGCTTGTAAAAGTTTGCCTTCTATTCCATAATCTTGTAGAACAGACAATAACTTCCTCCTAGGAACCCGGTCATATGCCTTTTCTAGATCTATAAAGCATAGATACAATTCCCTGTTCCACTCATAACACTTCATTATTTGCCGTAAGCTAAAGATCTGGTCCTGAACCTCTAAGAGGCCTAAACCCACACTGATTTTCATGCAATTGGTCCTCAACTAATACTCGCACTTTCCTTTCAACAATACCTGAGAAGATTTTACCCACAACGCTGATTAAAGAGATACCTCTGTAGTTGTTACAATCTTTTCTGTTTCCATGTTTAAAGATTGGTGTGATTACTGCTTTTGTCCAGTCTGATGGAACCTGTCCCGACTCCCAGGCAATTTCAATTATCCTATGTAGCCATTTAAGACCTGACATTCCACTGTATTTGATGAGTTCCGACTTAATTTCATCCACCCCAGCCGCTTTATTGCACTGCAATCTATTGACCATTTTTTCCACTTCCTCAAATGTGATCCTATTTCCATCATCATTCCTATCCCATTCTACCTCGAAATCTGAAACATTACTGATCGCATTTTCACCTGCATTGAGCAACTCTTCAAAATATTCCCTCCATCTGCCCAAGGCATCCACAGGGTTCACCAGCAGTTTTCCTGACCTGTCCAAAATACTTGTCGTTTCCTTCTTACCTCCCTTTCGAAGACTGCTAATTACACTCCAGAATGGTTTTCCAGCAGCTTGCCCCATAGTCTCCAACCTGTTTCCAAAGTCTTCCCACGATTTCTTCTTGGATGCTGCAATTATCTGTTTGGCTTTGTTTCTTTCTTTAACATAACTTTCTCTGTCTACCTGGGTTCTGGTATGTAGCCATTTTTGATACGCCTTTTTGCTTTTACAGGCTGCCTTGACTGTATCATTCCACCAAGCTGTTTGCTTCATCCTACTTTTACACACTACTGTTCCAAGACATTCTTTAGCCACTTCTAGTACTGTGTCCCTGTACCTTCGTAATTTCGAGAAAAATGCGTTTGAAGTTTTGACTACATAAATGCAGTATTATGCAACTTACGTTAAATCTGCTATTCCGGGTCCATAAACTAGTGCTTCCTCTTCCTCATAGAGGGCGTTCTGCTCGATCTGGGCCATCCTGCGCTGCTCCAGAGCCGCTCGTACGGCCGGTGACAAGCGGTTTCCGGCCGCTTGAATCCGGTCCGTCGAACAGAATCCCAGAGTGACGTCCGTCGTTGTCATGGTCTTCAGAAGTGCTGAATACCATTCGTTGAAGCCGCTCATTGCCAGGAAAGTCGCAATCTCCACAGTCTTCGCACCAGAATGCAAATGCTTATGGGCCAACTACCAAACACACGCGTTCAAACTTTCATTTGAATTTTGTGTGTTTCCTCCGAAGCACCGGTACAGTAACGCGTCCTCCGAAAGGGCCTCGTAGATCGGATGAATCACTTTTTGAACTTCTTTGGAGAGCGGCTGGTCGTGTTGATATTCGTCCAGATGTCCGGCAGCCTCTGCAATGCGCCACTTGCTCCAACTAGTTTCCCCAGCCGGACAATTGTGGTGTTGTGGGCGGTCATCCGTCGAACACTTCTGGAAATACGTTGCCCAAATTGCCTTCATCTGTTCCACCGAATTGGAATGACGTCGGATTGCCAAGCCGTAGTACGTCGTAAGCTCCTTGATCACTTTATCAGTTTTAGTCAAGGGTAAGCACAAGAATAATTTTTCGCGGCTACAGAGTCGAAATTCGGGAAAAAGCTGGTGCGTGAAAAAGGCCGACTTCAGGCAAGTGCATTTTTTTGTTCAACCGCGAATAACAAACGTTTCCGTTCCGTATTCGGAAAAACCTTTTAAAGGGTCGATTCTAAACACGTATGGATCCAAAAATGTAATTTACAAAATCGATTTTTTGAACCAAAAGATAGTAAACCTCCCCTTAAGATGAAATGAGAAACACTGACATCGAGAAGAATTTGACAGAGCACTGAAGAACCTAAGTTCAAATAATGCCCTGGGAACAGACGACATTCCCTCAGAGTAGCTTAGCTCCATGGGAGAGAGATGCAGGAGGATGAAGATATATAAAATACCGGCAGACGAAATACTCTGACTACAAGAAGAATGGAACAATACAATTTCCAAAGAAGGCAAATGCGGACAGTTGCGAATATTACCAAACCACCGCTTTAATAATTCACGGAAGATGGAAAACCTAGCAGAAACAGACTTCTACAGAGATGAGTTTGGGTTTCGGAGAAACCTTTCGGCAATTTTGCTCGAAACACACTTTACGCAATTCTGGAGGTAGCAGGGATAAAATATCAGGAGTAGATGACTGTTCGAAACTTTTACAGAAATCGAACTATGGTTTTAGGAGGCTAAGGACATGAAAGTGAAGCAGTGTACAGGAATGATGTGTAACAAGGCTTTTACCCGTATATTCACCAAGACTTAATGCAAATGAAGTGGAAATTTCGAAAGGAATTGAAATTTAAATTAAGGGCTCGGATGGTTGATTGTTTGAGGTTTAAGGGACCAAACAGCAAGGTCATCAGTCCCTTGTTTCACATGTGGTCCATTCCGCTAATGTGACATCTCAGGAAAGTAAGAACAATAAAAGGAAAAAGGCTAAAAACGTAAAGGGGCAGTCATGTTGTCAATGGTAAAAACAAAACGAGGGAAGTCAGCAAGGGAACGAATCCAACGCTATGCTGAAGCAGCATAGGCAAGACCACCTGTGACTTAAAAGGTACAACCGCTAGAATGTAGGAAGTACGTATGGGAAAAGGAGACTAACCAAGCCTTAAAAAAGGGTAAAAACAGAGTAAAAGGGGAAGAAAAGACGATTTCGGTCAGGGAGGTGAATCGGGAATCTCCGAACACTGCTTAAAGTGGGAGACACCCAAACACTCACAGCCCTGCCCCAATACCAGAGAGAGATTAAAAACCCTAAAACTGAGAATAAAA
Organism: Schistocerca cancellata; assembly: GCF_023864275.1. NCBI lineage: Eukaryota > Metazoa > Arthropoda > Insecta > Orthoptera > Acrididae > Schistocerca > Schistocerca cancellata. The sequence continues at coordinate 716,256,269 of NC_064631.1, read as the reverse complement.
ACTACTTTCCCGGAGGAAACCGAGAACCAGAGAGACCATCCGGGAATCGTCAGCCAACATCAAACGTAAAGTGTGGGGGAGTCTGTACTTAGTCAGCCAACATCAAACGTAAAGTGTGGGGGAGTCTGTACTTAGCACGCAGAGCCAAAAGAAGGGGGCATTCAACCAAAATGTGGGCTACCGACTGGAAGGCCCCACAACCACATAGTGGTGGTGGCTCATCACGCAAAAGAAAACCATGGGTCAGCCTGGTATGGCCAATGCAGAGACAACACAGTGTGGTCGAGTCCTTTCGGGAGAGGCGAAAGGAAGAACGCCATGGGCCTGGTGTCACCTTAATCGCACGAACTTTATTAGACAGGGGAGTAGCCTCCCAAGAATTGGCCCATGGGTGTGCGAAGTGGGATTTGATGTGAAGCCGTAAATCCGCTGCAGGAGGGGTTACAGAAAACGGGGGTAGGTGACTGCTCCCCCAGCCAAACGATCAGCGAGCTCATTACCCAGGATACCCACATGGCCAGGGACCCAAAGGAAGTCAATGGAACAAGCATCACGGAGAATATCAGCGAGATGGTCACGGATGGCAGAGACGGAGGGATGGCGCGAAAAACACCGGTCAATAGCAAGAAGGCCACTCATCGAGTCCGTACATAACAAAACGCGGGTGTGTTGGGACTGTTTAATAAAGGTAAGGGCCTGGGAAATTGCCATCAATTCCGCAGTAAACACCCCACATGTAGGTGGCAGCAGATGATTTTCCGTTCCGACAGAGGACGTGAAGGCATACCCTACATGATCAGCAGATTTAGAGCCATCAGTGTACAAAACAACAGCATCCCGAAACTCCCATAAAATTTGGCGGAAAAAGGAATGGAACACCACCGGGGGGATGGAATCTTTTGGACCTCGGCGGAGATCCATCCGAATTTGAGGCCGAGGAACTAACCAAGGGGGGTTGGAGGGGAGGGAGCGAGGAAGGCAGGACAAAGAAGGAAGCTGAAAATCACGGCAAAGAGACGCAAGGCGGAGCCCAACAGGTAAACCAGCCCGAGGGCGGGAGTCGGGTGGGCGACGTCCATGGTCTGGGAACAGGACAGAATAGGGAGGAGGAGTGGGAGAGGAACGGATAGTGAGTGCATAAGACACCAGAAGCTGGGACCGCCGAACAGAAAGGGGGGGGGGAGACACCAGCTTCAACCAGGAGACTATCAACAGGGCTAGTAGGGAAGGCACTGGTGGCCAAACGGATACCACGATGGTGGACTGGATCCAGCACGTGCAGTGTGGGAGGAGCAGCTGAACCATAAACTTGACAACCATAGTCCAAGCGAGACAGAACTAGAGCACGATAAAGACGGAGAAGGAGGGAACGGTCCGCATCCCAAGAGGAGTGGGCAAGGAAGTGAAGGAGATTGAGTTTACGGAAACATCCTACCTTCAGGAGTCTGATATGGGGCAGCCAAGTGAGCTTGTTGTCAAAAAGAAGACCCAGGAAACGAAACTGTGGGACCACAGGCAATCGGTGGGCATCGAGATAGAGCTCTGGATCAGGGTGGATCGTAGTACGGCGACGGAAGTGGACCACTCGCGATTTTAGAGGAGAGAATTGGAACCCATGTGAGAGGGTCCATGCAGAGGCACGCCGTATAGCTCCCTGGAGCTGCCGCTCTGCAGATGCCATCGAAGAGGAACTAACCCAAATGCAGAAATCATCCACATACAGGGCAGGGGCGACCAAAGGACCGACAGAGGCCACAAGTCCATCGATAGTAATGAGGAAAAGAAGGACACTCAAGACAGAACCATGTGGGATGCCCATATCCTGGGTCTGTGGAGAACTAGAAACAGTACCAACTCGAACTCTGAATGACCGATGGAACAGGAACTGGCGGATAAAATCAGGAGTGGGCCCCGAAGACCCCACTGATGAAGGGTAAGTAAAATGTGATGGCGCCAGGCTGTGTCATAGGCCTTGCGAAGGTCAAAAAACACTGCAACCAAGTGGCGGCGCTGGGAAAAAGCCTGCCGACTGCGGATTCCAAGCAAAGTAAATGATCGATTGGAGACCGTCCCTCTCGAAAGCCACACTGGTAAGGGGACAATAGTTCCCGAGATTCGAGGACCCAATTGAGCCGACGGGCTACCATCCGTTCAAGTAACTTACAAACAACATTGGTCAAACTAATTGGCCAATAGCTGTCAACAGATAGGGGGTTCTTACCAGGCTTAAGGACAGGAAACACGATGCTATCCCTCCACTGAGAAGGGAAGTCACCCTGGAGCCAGATACGGTTAAACACCCGAAGAAGATGTTGCCATTGTGGAGCATTGAGATGTTGAAGCAGTTGGTTATGAATGGAATCTGGGCACTATGGGACTTGACTACTGGGGTCAACAGTCTCCTAGAACTTGATGCCCGAGGCAGGATTCGAGCTCTGAGCACCATGGGACTTGACTACTGGGGTCAACAGTCTCCTAGAACTTGATGCCCGAGGCAGGATTCGAGCCTGCGACCGTAGTTGGAACCGCTGGGGGGCTGTATCATGAGAAGAAGAAAGTGCAGAAAGAAATTCCCATTCAGTAAAAGGTTCGTTGTAAGATTCTGACTCACAAGGGGTAAAACATAAGGTGGAAGCTTCAGCCCGCTGTTTCAGGTGAAGGAAAGCAGCCGGATAGGAGGCTGATGCTGAGGCCACTGCAAAATGGGTTGCAAGATGTTCTGCAAGAACTAATGGGTCCATGCAAAGGCCATCTGGGAGGTGAAGGCCTGGGAGGGTGGACTGCCGATGGAAACCTTGGAGAGAGCGAAGTGTAGCCCATACCCGTGACAGAGGGACAATAGAACCAAGGGAAGAAACGAATTGTTCCCAATATATCCGCTTGCTCTGTTTGATTAAATAACGGGCTTTAGCGCGGAGGCGTTTAAAGGTAGTAAGGCTGGCTACAGATGGGTGCCTCTTAAAGTGTTGCAAAGCTCGACGGCGATCACGGATGGCAATGGCAATGGCCGTACTCCACCATGGGACTTGCCAGCGACGAAATGGTCCAGATGAGCGCGGGACAGCAAGGTTAGCAGCGCGAATAATCGCGTCAGACACGTCACGTAGGACGTCATCAATACAACCCGACAAAGAGGGATAAAACACGACCTGTGCAGTGTATAGAGCCCAATCTGCGCGTTGGAAAGACCGACGAGGTAACCTGTCCATCAGGGAGCGGAAAGGGAGCGAGATAATCAACAGGAAATGGTCACTATCACAAAGGTCGTCGTGTGGCGACCAGTGTAATGAAGGGAGGAGAGAGGGAGAAGAAAGAGAAAGATCAATGGCAGAAAAGGTACCATGACCAGCACTGAAATGAGGAGGGGAGCCATCATTAAGAAGGCACAAGTCGTGGTCTGCAATAAACTGGTCTATAAGAAGACCTCGTCTATACGGAAAGGCACTGCCCCACAAGGGATGATGAGCATTAAAATCCCCAAGGAGGAGGAAGGGAGGAGGAAGTTGCTGAAGAAGGGCAGTTAAGGCAGCAGGTGTAAGAGTCCTGTCAGGAGGGAGATAAATATTGCAAACTGTGACCGCAGAGTCTAGGTGGACCCTAACAGCAACCGCTTCCAATGTAGTTTGAAGAGGAATCCACGTGCTAGCAATGTCTGTACGGACCAACGTACAAACACCACCAGAAGCCCGCAGGGGTCCGACCCGATTTCGACAGAAAACACGGAACCCACGGAGGGTCGGTGAGTGAGAATCAGTAAAATGAGATTCCTGGAGAACCACACAAGCTGCAGAGTAAGACGAAAGAAGGGATTTCAATTCCGGAAGGTGACTATAGTATCCATTACAATTCCATTGCAGAACCACAGAACGATGATTTAAATGGGGGCTGAACACGCTAAAGCCAGTCATACCGCCAGATCCCCACCCGTCACCGACAAGGAGGGGGCGACATCCATGAACGACAGGTCAGATTCCGGTTGTGAAGTCGGGAAAGGGACATCTGGTGACACCAGATGCTCTTTGTCCCGGGACTTACGTTTCTTCTTCTTTTCAGGCTGAGATCGAGGAGGGCTGTGTGGCATAATGGAGCCAGCTGCAGCAAGATCAGGAACAGAAAGAGACTGGGCGACATGGGGGCCGACAGACCGCGGCTCTCGCGGTCGTCGCGCGGCAGCAGACCTTTTGCCTGGAAGGTGCCGGGAAGGGGCATCCCGGGAGAGGCGCCCTTGACCGGCAGACGCCGAAGGAGTGGGACACTTCTCCGGCTGGGGAGGGGGAGCAGTGCCCAGAGGAGAAGGTGTCGGAGCCGCAGGGGAGGGGGGAGGAGAGGGGTCTGGGATGGGGGTAAGGAAGGTGGAGGAAGGGGTGAAGATGTAACCAAGGCGTAACTAGATGTCATGGACACAGGGTGAAGATGTGTATATTTCTTACGGGCCTCCACGTAGGTTAAACGATCGAGGGACTTATACTCCTGTATCTTCTTTTCCTTCTTATATACTGGGCAATCTGGTGAACGTGGAGAATGATTACCATGACAATTTACACAGACAGGAGGGGGAACACAGGGACTCCCCTCATGGAGTGGACATCCACAGTCACCACAGCCTGTGAACAGCGGGAAGACATGTGCCCAAAACGCAAGCACTTAAAACACCTCTTAGGACGTGGGATGTACGGCTTCACATCACATTGATAAACCATAATCTTTACTTTCTCAGGGAGGGTATCCCCTTCAAAGGCCAGGATAAAGGCACCGGTATCAACGTGATTGTCTTTAGGACCCTTCTGGACACGCCGAACAAAGTGAACACCCCGCCGTCCGAGATTGTCCCGAAGTTCCTCATCAGTTTGAAGGATGAGGTCCCTGTGAAAAATCACACCTTGTACCATATTTAGAGACTGGTGGGGGGTAATGGACACAGGAATTGTGCCAAGATGGGTACCGCCACGAAGGGCTGCAGATTGGGCAGCTGAAGCAGTTTTGATCAGCAACGAACCCGAACGCATCTTGCTCAGGGAGTCCACTTCGCAAAACTTGTCTGCAATGTGTTCCACAAAGAATAAAGGTTTGGTATTGGTGAAAGTATCTCCATCAGTCTTGGTGCAAACCAGAAAACGGGGGAAAGGTTTTGCCCCTAGCCGACGGGCCTGACCCTCTTCCCGGGGGGTAGCCATGGAAGGGAAGGCCGAAGGGGCAAGAGAAGAAGAACTTGAAGAATCAGTTCCACGTAGAGAGACAGCCTCAGAAGAACGGCCAGAGTTCTGGACCCGTATGCGTTTCATTTGCATAGCGTCCGCCCTGATACCACCCACTCTGATCAGGGGCTCTCCTCACGGGCGCCACCCAGCCAAAGCAAGGGCCATCTGGCACGGCGGCCATTGCCGGGAGTTCCGATGCTCCAGGAGGACGAGCAACCACTCCAAGGCATGCATGAGGAGGTCACAGCTCAGGTATCAGAAGTGTGATCCCTGTGTGTTCAGGGGGCTCAACCAAAAGGGTACATAGCGACCCCACCACACGAGCTGACTACCGTGCTGGCTATGCACCCTAGCATCAGACAACGGCATGAAAGAAAAGGTGGAATGTACTAGGAGGGCGCACGTCGGAGACACTAGGTAAGGTGCTCTTCCCCAAATGGCTCACACTATGGAGGAGAAATTTTGTAATGGAGGTTAAACCCCAGAGGGGGACCAAGGAATGCCAAAAGGAGGAGATGATTATGCAACAAAGCCGGATTGTAAAACCAACAGAACCAGGAGGATAGCGGGGGCCAACATAAGCAAGGACACCAAGAGAGGGAGAGGAGAGGGCGACGGGAAAGGAGCATGGAGGGGAAAGGAGGGGAAGGGGAAGGAAATGCAGCCCTGGAGAGAAAGAAGGCTGCAATAGCTCTGGGCCCCGTGCTCGCCACACACGTATCCACAAAAGATTTGTGGACCCCCTGGGGGGTAAGGGCTCGGAAGGTAAGTTTACCTACGACATTGTAATTATGTCAAAGACAGCAAATAACTTGAAACAGCACTTGAACGGAATGAATAGTTTCTTAAAAGGACGTTATAAAATTAATATCTACAAAAGCAAAATAAGGGTTCTGGAACGTAGTCGAATCAAATCATGCGATTACATTAGGAAATAAGACAAAACTTAGATGAGTTTTGGTATTTGGATAAATTGACTGACATGGCCAACGCAGAGGGGTATCGAGCAGCTAAAACAAGAACGGCGCATCTGCAAATGAGTAAATAATTGACACCGAATAGAAATTCAAGTGTTAGGAAGTCTTATCGACGAATATGTTTGGAGTTTGGCCCTGTACAGTAATCAGACTTGGACGATAAAAGTTGAGACAATAAGAGAACGGAAGCTTTTGAAATGAAATGCTATAGAAGATGCTGAAAATTACATGGTTATATCAGATAACTAACGAAAATGTACGACTGATAGGACTCGGTTGATAGCACACACAGTGAGCCAGAGGGAATTAATTTGGCAGTGGAGAGAATTGTGTGTGGTAAAAACCATGGAGGGAGACCAAGGTTTGAATACGTTGATTCGAATGGATGTACGTTGTGGTAGTTAGGAAACGGATGAAGTGGCTAGCGTAAGATAGACCATTATTGTGGACTGCATCAAGCCAGATTTCAGACGGAAGACCTTACCAACAACAATATATGAAGGCGACAAAGGTAGAGTGGTGAAGTAAAACCTAAAAATTATGGGTGATTACGATAAGAAATAAATGAGCAACACATACTGAAAAACGCTATGAAATATCGTCTTGAACGATAAGTAAAAACGTCAGAAATTACAAGAAACCTTTACAAACTCCTTTAGTTTGTCCCTTACTTATGCCTTTTCCGAAATTACAGCACACATACACAAATAAGTAAATATGATGACGTGACTGTGATTTCTTGCACGATTGTTAGATGGTGAGGCTGGATAGATAGGTTGAATGCGGATTAGATGACAGGGGAGATCTACGAAGGGTTACTGCAGGTCAACCACTCATATCGGTCAGTCACTCATGATTACTAAGGTTAGGGGTGAGAGTTCGGTCATGTCCGCAAATTTACGTCCGCAAATTTACGTCCGCAAAGGCCGTTCAATATGTACGCAACAGTGCCTATGAGAAGCGTTTGGGCATATTGGTTCAGACCCCACTCATACGGTTATAGTTGGTGGGGACTTCAACCTTCCCTCGATATGTTGGCAAAAATACTTGTTCAAAAACGGTGGTAGGCAGGAAACATCTTCCGAGATTGTCCTAAATGCGTTCTCCGAAAATTATTTCGAGCAGTTAGTCCACGAACCCACGCGAATTGTAAATGGTTGCGAAAACACACTTGACCTCTTAGCCACAAACAATCCAGAGCTAATAGATAGCATCATGACTGATACAGGGATTAGTGATCACAAGGTCGTTATAGATAGGCTCAATACCGTTTCTTTCAAATCCACCAGAAACAAACGCAAAATAATTTTATTTAAAAAAGCGGATAAAGTGTCACTAGAAGCCTTCCTAAGAAAATCTCCATTCCTTCCGAACTGACTATGCAAATGTAGACGAGATGCGGCTCAAATTCAAAGATATAGTAGCAACAGCAAGTGAGAGATTCATACCTCAAATTGGTAAGAGATGGAACTGATCCCCCATGGTACACAAAACAGGTCCGAACGCTGTTGCAGAGGCAACGGAAAAAACATGCGAAGTTCAGAAGAACGCGAAATCCCGAAGATTGGCTAAAGTTTACAGACGGCGAAATTTGGCACGGACTTCAATGCGAGATGCCTTTAATAGGTTCCACAACGAAACATTGTCTCGAAATTTGGTAGATATTCTGGTCGTATGTAAAGTACACAAGCGGCAAGACTCAGTCAATACCTTCGCTGCGCAGTGCTGATGGTACTGTTACCGACGACTGTGCCGCTAAAGCGAAGTTATTGAACGCAGTTTTCCGGAATTCTTTCACCAGGGAAGACGAATGGAATATTCCAGAATTTGAAACACGAACAGCTGCTAGCATGAGTTTCTTAGAAGTAGATACCTTAGGGGTTGCGAAGCAACTCAAATCGCTTGATACGGGCTAGTCTTCAGGTCCAGATTGTATACCGATTAGGTTCATTTCAGATTACGCTGATACAATAGCTCCTTACTTAGCAATCATATACAACCGCTCGCTCACCGATAGATCTGCACCTGCCGATTGGAAAATTGCGCAGATCGCACCAGTGTTTAAGAAGGGTAGTAGGAGTAATCCATCGAACTACAGACCTATATCATTGACGTCGGTTTTCAGTAGGGTTTTGGAACATATACTGTATTCAAACATTACGAATCACCTCGAAGGGAACGATCTATTGATACGTAATCAGCATGGCTCCAGAAAACATCATTCTTGTGCAACGCAGCTAGCTCTTTATTCGCACGAAGTAATGGCCGCTATCGACAGGGGATCTCAAGTTGATTCCGTATTTCTAGATTTCCGGAAAGCTCTTGACACCGTTCCTCACAAGCGACTTCTAATCAAGCTGCGGGCCTACGGGGTATCGTCTCAGTTGTGCGACTGGATTCCTGATTTCCTGTCAGGAAGGTCACAGTTCGTAGTAATAGACGGCAAATCATCGAGTAAAACTGAAGTGGTATCAGGTGTTCCCCAGGGAAGCGTCCTGGGACCTCTGCTGTTCCTGATCTATATAAATGACCTGGGTGACAATCTGAGCAGTTCTCTTGGGTTGTTCGCAGATGATGCTGTTGGTTGGTTGGTTTGGGGAAGGAGACCAGACAGCGTGGTCATCGGTCTCATCGGATTAGGGAAGGATGGGGAAGGAAGTCGGCCGTGCCCTTTCAGAGGAACCATCCCGGCATTTGCCTGGAGTGATTTAGGGAAATCACGGAAATCCGTTGGAATTCGATTACTCGATAAATAGTACAATTCTCAAGGCTGTCAATTCAACTAAGTACCTGGGTGTTAAAATTACGAACAATTTGAGTTGGAAAGACCACATAGATAATATTGTGGGGAAGGCGAGTCAAAGGTTGCGTTTCATTGGCAGGACACTTAGAAGATGCAACAAGTCCACTAAAGAGATAGCGTACACTACACTCGTTCGTCCTCTGTTACAATATTGCTGCGCGGTGTGTGGGATCCTTACCAGGTGGGATTGACGGAGGACATCGAAAGGGTGCAGAAAAGGGCAGCTCGTTTTGTATTATCACTTAATAGGGGAGAGAGTGTGGCAGATATGATACGCGAGTTGGGATGGAAGTCATTAAAGCAAAGACGTATTTCGTCGCGGCGAGATCTATTTACGAAATTTTAGTCACCAACTTTCTCTTCCGAATGCGAAAATATTTTGTTGAGCCCAACCTACATAGGTAGGAATGACCATCAAAATAAAATAAGAAATCAGAGCTCGAACAGAAAGGTTTAGGTGTTCGTTTTTCCCGCGCGCTGTTCGGGAGTGGAATGGTAGAGAGATAGTATGATTGTGGTTCGATGAACCCTCTGTCAAGCACTTAAATGTGAATTGCAGAGTAATCATGTAGACGTAGGTGGGTGTGTGTGTGTGGGTGGGGGGGGGAGGTGGGGGAGGGACGGGGGCAAGAACTCACTATGAAGAAGCGTAATACATTTGCCGTTGGTCTGTTTGATTTCCCTCTACATCCACGAAGACACACGAAATGCTTCCCTTCCTCCGACACAAGCACCGGACGAAACGCTAATTTAGGTAGGACGGAAGTTTGACTGCGTAGCAATATTTCATTCATGTAAAAATTACAGCATGAACCGTTTCCACTCTAAGTATCATACGTAAAAACGAAAGTGTTTTATTCCAAGAAAAAATTAGCCTCAGAACCGTGAAGGGTTAAAGTTCATAGTAGTTGATATCGAGATTGTAGTATGTATTCATGCTCTTGACTTGTGTAGATTTTATGGTGACCCGCTTCATCTGAGCTTGAGGCCGATTTGATATAAACATTGGCGAAAAGCTATCTCGCCGATTACTTATATTCTCGTCCATGTCGGACCGAAGTGCAAAGCATATTAAGCAGGTGGAAGGGAAATATCAACCTCGAAACACAAAGACTTAGATTTCAGGCCTGAAGTGGACAGACAGTTTTATCTGAACCTCAAGCCGCAGAATATGCTTAATGAAAATGATGGTAACGTGTACCGTTAAGTTTTGGTTGGTTGGTTGATTTGAAGGTGGTAAAAGGGACCAAACTACGAGGTCATCGGTCCATTGTTCCTAATAAAACAATGCCTCAAGTGTGAGAATAAAACGGACGAAACATATGACAGAAAACGGAAAGAAAGGAAAAGCCACAAGAACGAAGAGAAAGGAACGAACACTAAAAGGAACAAAAGAGGACAAGAAAACAGACACACTAGAAACAGAAGAGAGTAAAACATGAAAGCAGATTACAGTGGCTGGCCAACCACGAGAATAAAAAGGGAAAGCCAGCCACAAGCACTAGAGTGGAGGACACAGAGGGACAAAGGACATGCGCTAAAACCTACATAGACGTATGAAACCCACTCTCACGCATAAAACGTGAAACTAAAGCTGCTGTGGAGGCATTGTCGCCCAACACTGAAGGCAGGGTGCTCGGAAAGTTAGAAGTCTGCCGCAGAGCTACTAAAAGTGGGCAGTCCAGCAAGAGGTGGACGACTGTCGTTTGGGAGCCGCAGCGACACACAGGTGGGTCCTCGCGACGGAGTAGGTAACCATGAGTTAGCCACGTATGGCCAATGCCGAGCCGGCAGAGTACAACTGATTCCCTGCGAGAGGCCTGCATGGAAAACTTCCACACATTCATAGTCTCCTTAATGACACGCAGTTTGTTGTGTATGCTGTTATGCTTTTGCATCTCCAAAAGGTCAGCTTCAGAGATGCCTATCTCCAGAAGCGGTTTCCACGTCGCCTGTTTGGCCAGCCTGTCGGCAAGTTCGTTGCATGGGATTCCGGCGTGACCTGGGGTCCAAACAAACACCACAGAACGACCGGACCATTCCAGGTCATAGATGGACTCCTGGATGGTCGCTATTAAGGATGACGAGGGTAGCACTGGTCGAGAGCTTGTAGGCTGCTCAAGGAGTCAGTACACAGAGAATCAATCCCCAGAGCATGAACAGATGTGCTCAAGAGCACCAGCTTGGCAGTGAAAAAACTGCAGCCATTGGGCAAGGAATGCTTTTCAATATGTTCTCCATGGACATACGTGAAGCCGACGTGAGCATCCGCCATCGAGTCGTCGGTGTAAACCACTTCATGGCTTCAGAGAGGAAGTGGCAGCGGAGAGCCGTGGGGTTAACTGAGGCCTTAGGGCCATGTGGAAGGTCCAGGCGAAGCTGCAGCGTAGGTGTACACCATGGAGGTGTACGTGAATGGACCTCAAGTAAAGGTGAAGCCTCCAGCTCAGAAAGAAGGGATTGGACACGAACTGCAATTGCAAGCCCTGACCTGGGCCGCCGATGCGGGAGATGAACCGCCGTGGGTGGGAAAAGGAGACTGTGATTCGGATGCGCACGAGAACTACGAATGTGTGCTATGTAACTGGTCAGCAGTTGAACACGCCTAACCTGCAATTGAGGGACTCCGCCCTCCACTAGGACGCTGGTCACCGGAATCATCCTGAAAGCTCCTGTCGCTAGGAGAACGCCACAGTGGTGCACTGGGTCCAGTAAACGCAATGCTGAGGGAGCCGCAGAACCATAAACCAGACTCCGATAGTGAAGCGGGATTGGACGAGGGCTCTGTAGAGCTGCAGCAGCGTTGAGCGATCGGCTCCCCAGTTGGTGTTGCTCAGGTAGCAGAGGGTATTGAGGTGCTGCGAAGCACTTCCGCTTAAGCTGCCGAAGGTGAGGAAGCCAAGTCAATTATGAGTCGAAAACCAGTCCTAAGAATCGATGTGTCTCCACTACAGTGCGTGGATCGTCATTAAGGTAAAGTTCTGGTTCTGGATGAACGGTACGACGTCGACAGAAGTGCGTAACACACGACTTTGCGGCCGAAAACTGGAAACCGTGGGCTAGAGCCCATGACTGCGCCTTGTGGATGGTGTCCTGTAGGCGCCGCTCAGCAACACCAGTACTGGTGGAGAAGTATGAAAGGCAGGTCTGCATAGCGAGAAGGTGAGACAGATGGCCCGAAAGCTGCTGCTAGACCATTAATGGCCTCTAAAGATAGAGAGACACTCAATACAGAGTCCTGCGGTACCCCATTTTCCTGGATATGTGGGGGGGGGGGGGGAGGAGGGACTATGGGAGGCACCAACTTGGACACGGACAGTACGAAGCAACAAGGAATACCGGATAAAAATCGGGAGTGGGCCTCTAAGACCCAACTCGTAGAATGTGGCAAGGGTATGTCGCCAGGTCGTGTCATACACTTTTCGTAAATCAAAGAAGACGGCAACAAGGCGTTGGCGTCTGGAAAAAGGCTATTCAGATGGCAGACTCTATGCACACAAGATTATCAGTGGTAGAGCGACCCTGGCGGAAGCCGCCATGACATGCAACCAATAGGTCACGTGACTCCAGGACCCTACCCGACCCAACCCAACTGGCGACACCATACATTCCAGCAGCTTACAAAGAACATTGGTGAGGCTGATGGGCCGATAGCTATCCACATCAAGTGGGCTTTTACCGGGTTTGAGCAACGGAATGATGGTGCTCTACTGCCATTGCGATGGAAAGACGCCATCGCACCAGATCTGGTTGAAGATTACGAGATGTCGCTTGTAGTCAGATGAGAGATGTTTAATCATCTGACTGTGGATCCGATCTGGTCCAGGAGCTGTGTTGGGGCAATGTGCAAGGGCACTGAGGAGCTCCCACTCTGTAAATGGGGCGTTACAGGATTCACTGTGGCGTGTAGTGAATGAGGGGACTTTCCCTTCCAGCCGCCGATTGAGAGTGCAAATGGCTGGGAGGTAGTTCTCCGATGCAGAGGCTCGAGCACAGTGCTCAGCGAACTGCTCGGCAATCGCGTTTGCGTCGGTAGATAATAACCCATTTATTTTAACACTGGGAACACCTGTTGGGGTCTGGTATCCGTCAACACGTTTGATCTTTGCCCGGACGTGGGAAGGTCACGTATGGCACCCAGCGGTCGAGATATATCTCTCTCAACACTCCTAATAAGTTGGCGAAAGCGAGCACAGAGCTGTTTAAAGGCAATGAGGTGCTCCAGGGAAGGGTGCCGCTTATGCTGCTGTAGAGCTCGCCGACGCTCCTTACTTGCTTCAGCGACTTCCGGCGACCACCAAGGTACTGGGGGACACCCTGAAGAGCGAAGGTTCGTCTTATGTCACGGAAACGCTTGTTGTAGTCATCTGCTCTACCATCACACCGATGTTTCCGTGTGGGAGAGATTTAACGGTGACAGAAGAGGTGAAAGTTTCCCAGTCTACCTTGTTTAAAGCTCATCTGGGCAGGCGTCGTTGGGCTCGACGCCGGGGCAGTGACAGGCAGATGGGGAAGTGGTCACTACTGCGCAGGTCATCATGTGCTCTCCAGTGAATAGATGGGACAAGTCTTGGTCTGCAGATTGTTAAATCATTGGCTGAGTAGCTACCATGAGCCACACTGAAATGTGTGGTGGCCCCAGGTCAAAGTGAGACAGTGAGCATAGTGCCACCCCACGACGGGATTATGGGCGTTAAGACCTCGCAAAAGTAGGAAAGGTTTAGGGAGTTGATCAATCAGTGCAGTTAATACATTCAGGGATACTACACCATCTGGAGGAAGATATACATTGCCGACAGTTATTTCCTGCGTCGTCATTCTGACAGCCACAGCTTCAAGAGGAGTTTGAAGGGGCACATGTTCACAACAGAATGATTTTGGGACATAAACGCAAACTCCACCCGAGACTCGATTACAGTCACTATGGTTCCTGTAGTATCCCTTATAGCCACAGAGGGCAGGGGTCCGCATTGCTGGGAACCAGGTTTCCTGGAGGGCAATGCAGAAAGCAGATGTACAGATTAACAGTTGCCATAGCTCAGCCAGATAATGGAAAAAACCGCTGTAGGACGACGTCATCGTGAGGTTGGGAAGGCATGGTACATTCAATTAGACAGTTTACACCTCAGGGTCACCTGCTGCCACCGACTTTTTGCCTGAGCACTCTACATCCATTTTGTCTGAGGGTCCGGCAAGATCCAGGTCCTCAGAAGACACCAGAATCGTCTCATCTGCAGAGCTTGGAGGCAGCGGTGGCGTGAGTGCCACCGCAATTCCCTTGGTCTTTGGGATCTTATATTTGGATTTCTCTCGCTGTTTCTTGGGTTTCCCTGGCTGGGAAGACTTCACTGATTCAGTCTCCAGGACTGAGGATGTGTGTGAAGCCCTGCGACCAGCTGCTTTTGGGATTTTCTGCCACTGGTGGGTGTCATGTGTCCCACTAGTAGAAACGTGGGAAGGGAGTGATCCAAGGGACCCCTTTATAGCGAGAGCAGCCAAATAAGTTGTGCGCTTCTCCAGCTTAGAAGTGAGGAAGGACGTCCCTGATGGTTGGGGGGCGGGGGGGGGGGGTGTTGCTCCCAAAGTAGGTGGTGCAGGAGCAACAGGAAGGGAAGTGGCCCCATCATCAAGGGGGAAGGTGTAGTCTTCTGGCTCTGAGGGATGACTGGGTTTGGCGGAGCTGATGGGGCTAGAAGGACTAATGGCGGCGCAAGACGATGTCATGCGTAGGCATTCCAATTACCTCTTAGGCTCAGTGTAGGTCAGTCGGGCCAGGGTCTTGTACTCCATAATTTTCTGTTCTGTCTGGAAAATCCTGCAGTCTGGCGAGCAAGGCGAATGGTGCTCTCCACAGTTGACACAGATGGGAGGTGGGGCATATGGAGTATCGGGATGTGATGGGCGTCCACAATCTCTACATGTGAAGCTGGAAGTACAGCGGGAATACATGTGACCGAATTTCCAAGATTTAATCCACTGCATTGGGGGAGGGATATAGGGTTTTACATCACAGTGGTAGACAATCACCTTGACCTTCTCGGGTAATGTATCACCCTCTAAGGCCAAGATGAAGGCACTGGTGGCAACCTGATTATCCCTCAGAACCCGTTTACCGAACGAAATGTACATCTCGCCGTTGTAAATTGGCGCACAGCTCATCGTCGGATGGCCATTGACGGGAGGCCCGATGCCCGGGTGGTGGGGGCGGGGGGGATGGGATACTTGGGGAGTTAACGGCACAGGCATCAGCAGAGCGATCCCTGTGTGGTCAGGGGGCTACTAACAACAGGGTACATGGCGGCCCCACCACAACGGACTGGCTACTGTGCTGGATTTCAGGTGCAACCAAGCAAACAAGTCAATTATCATCATCTGCATAGAAAACAATACTGCACACCGTTGATGGAAAAATACTCACCCAGGAGGGTGATCTCGCGCAACAGTTGGAGAATGAGCAGAAGTGCAGATCCACGTCAACAAAGGATGTGATAGGTCTAAGAGCATGATGGACACGATGCACCAGTAAGGCGTCCTTACCCTATTGACTCGCTCTTCGGGAAAATTTTTAAAAATGGTCAAACCCTACAGGAGACCATCACATAAAGGCCGAAACTTTAGAGACTCCTTTTAGTCACCTGTTACCAAGGGCGGGAATATCTCGGGCCTATTCCAAACCCCAGACCCGCAGGGGGGGGGGGGGGGGCAATGGTTGAGATAGGAATCGGAGTTATAGCCTATCCACGATGTTATTCGATATGCACGTTGAGCAAGCAGTAAAGGAAATAAAAAAATCGGAATAGGAATTAAAGTACACAGAGAAGAAATATAAAGTTTGAGGTTTGCTGATGACATTGTAATTCTGGCAGAGATAGCAAAGGACTTTGAAGAGCATCTGAACGGAATGGAAAGTGTCTTGAAAGAAGGATATAAGATGAGCATCAACAAAAGCAAAACAGGGATAATGGAATGTACTCTAACTAAATCAGGTGATGCTAAGGGAATTAGATTAGAAAACGAGGCATATGAAGCAGAAGACGATGTTTGCTATTTGGGCAGCAAAATAACCCATGATGGCCGAAGTAGAGAGGATGTGAAATGCAGACTGGCAAGAAAAGCATTTCTGAGAGAGAAATTTGTTAACTTCGAATATAAATTGAAGTGTTAAGAAGTCTTTTCTGAAGGTATTTGTATGGAATGTAGCCGTGAATGGAAGTGAAACATGGACAATAAACAGTTTAGATGAAAATGAATGGAAGCATTCAAAAGTGGTGCTACAGAAGAATGCTGAAAATCAGATGGGTCGATCACGTAGCTAATGAGGTGGTACTCAACAGAATTGGGGAGACAAGGAATTTATGGCACAACTTGACCAAATGGAGTGATCTTTTGATAAGACATTCAGAGACATCAAGGGATTACCAGTTTAGTATTGGAGTGAAGTATGGGGTGGTAAAAATAGTTGGGAGAAACGAAGAGATGAATATATCAAGCATATTCACAAAGATGTAGGTTGCATTAGTTATTCGGAGACGAAGAGGCTCGCTCAAGATCGAATGGCGTAGAGAGCTGCATCAAACTAGTGTTCCGACCGAAGACAACAACTTGATATCTTAATTTGTGCATTCACTGATATCTTGCTGCTGTATCGACAGACAAGTTCTGGAAATGAAACTAGGTACTAATTATAAGCTGATCACATTGTGATGCTAACAAGTGAACCTCCCCATCACACCCCCCGCAGATTTAGTTATAAGTTGGCACAGTGGATAGGCCTTGAAAGACTGAACACAGATCAATGGAGAAAACAGGAAGAAGTTTTGTGGAACTATGAAAAAAATAAAGCAAAATATACAAGCTGAGTAGTCCAAGCGCAAGATAGGCAACATCAAGGAGAACATGAGCGCAGGAGCGTCGTGGTCCTGTGGTTAGAGTGAGCAGCTGCGGAACGAGAGGTCTTTGGTTCAAGTTTTCCCCCGACTGAAAATTTTAATTTCTTTATTTTCGCAAAGTTATGATCTGTCCGTTCGTTCATTGACGTCTCTGTACACTGTAATAAGTTTAGTGTCTGTTTTGTCATCGCACCGCAAAACCGTGCGGTTAGTAGACGAAAGGACGTACCTCTCCAATGGGAACCGAAAACATTTGATCGCAAGGTCATAGGTCAACCGATTCCTCCACAGGAAAACACATCTGATATATTCTATACGACACTGGTGACGGCATGTGCGTCACATGATAGGAATATGTTGTCGACCCACCTAATTTGTACACTTGGCGAATGGGTAAAAAGATTCTTCTACCTTGCCCGATTTAGGTTTTCTTGCGGATGTGATAATCACTCCCAAAAAAGTGATGAAAACATAAGAGTTTGTCACAAACTGCAACAAATGAATGCAACAGTTTGCCAGTCGCACAGTTTTCCCTGTCAAAACATATGTTTTTAACGTTTTCAAATTTTTCCGTGTGTAGACCGTCAAGTCCTGCATACGTCCAAACAAATCTGAACATGTCCTGAAATTTTGGAGAGCAAAGTTGATTATGTGTGAGTGTCTGAACTTCGATAATTGACACACGATCACGTAAATAGTTCTGCTCTGTGTACCTGTGCAGCTTCGCAAGATCATAGAATCTTTTCACGAAGTATTTCACTTGCCGAAAACCAAACACATCTAACGGTTGCACAAGAGGTGCACAATCTGGAGAAATGGTAATCACGTCTACTCCCACACTAAAATTGTCTGAAAATAAAAAATTAAACTTTTCACTCGAGGGGAGACTTGAACCAAGGACCTCTGCTTCCACATGTGCTCACGCTAACCAGAAGACCAGGTCGCTCCTACGTCCTAGTGTTCCTTGATGTTGCATATGTTCCGCATGGACTACTCAGTTTGTATATTTTGCTTATTTTTTTCATAGTTTCACACAACTTTTTCCTGTTTTGTCGATTATTCTGTGTTCAGTTTTTCAAGGCCTATCCACTGTGCCAACTTATAACTAAATCTGAGGGGGGTGCGATGGGGAGGTTCCCTTGTGAGTAGCATCGTTGTCGAGCTCACGGCACCGAAGCTTTCCTTAAGATTACGTTAGGGATTCGTAACGAAATGAGATTATCGTCGTTAAGTCCACTTCGAGAGCCTCTGCCGATCTAAACAAAAGGAAAGAAGGAATGAAGATTAGCGTTTCACAAACCATGGGCGAGGAGCCAATAGCGACGGGATTCAAACTAGGAAGAGGATAATCCTTTTCAACGAAATCATAGCCGCGTTTACCTTGAGCGATATAAGGAAACTACGTGGAACTAAACAGTGTGTGGACGGGGATAATCCTTTTCAACGAAATCATAGCCGCGTTTACCTTGAGCGATATAAGGAAACTACGTGGAACTAAACAGTGTGTGGACGCATATTTCAACCTCTTTCCTTCGTAGTACAGGTTCTGTGTCTTAAGTGGAGACCAGTGTGTCAACTATTGACGTAGGATAAAAAAAGTCTTGTTATTTGTAGCGAAATGCAGGAAGACATTGGTGCAGGGTTTGGCAGTTTAAATTCAACATAAACGAATGTTAGGTATTGTGCATAAATAGGCAAGACCCATGATTGTGCCTAATTACACACGTGTAGGACCATCAGTGGAAGTATTCACATCCATTAAATATCTGAAAGTATGTGCAAAGAGCGATTTACGGTGGGATTACCACGTGAAACTAATTGCAGGTGAGGCACGTGTCAGAATGACACACTGGAAGAATTTTCAGAAACTTTAATCCACCTACAAGGAAGTAGCGTACGAAATCCTCGTTCGACCAATAAAATGGTTCAAATGGCTCTGAGCACTATGGGACTCAACTGCTGAGGTCATCAGTCCCCTAGAACTTAGAACTACTTAAACCTAACTAACCTAAGGACATCACACACATCCATGCCCGAGGCAGGATTCGAACCTGCGACCGTAGCGGTCTCGCGGTTCCAGACTGCAGCGCCAGAACCGCGTGGCCACTTCGGCCGGCGTTCGACCAATACCTGGATATTACAATATTCGAACAAAAATGACGTTAGTCATATATACGGGTGTTAAACGAAGTCCAGTTTCACGAGGGCGGGGCAGGTATTCGCTTGTGGCCTTACAGTAGGAATTATCCCGGCATTTGCCTGAAGTAATTTAGGGAAACCACGAAAAACTTGAATCAGGATGGTCAGGTGAAGACTGGAGCCTCCTCTTTCCAAAATATAAGATAAATTTGTTCAAAACACTGCTTCCTCATTCGGTTTATATCTAGCATACAATACTGTTTTCCATATAAGTTATTTCATAACGAAAACTGTTAATACTACGCTGTTCATTTTTCACTCCGTCACTGCACACACTACACACTGTTTCACAACACTACACAATCAGCTGATGCCAGGATCATTCTGTATACCGCAACCTTCCATTTGCTAGCATGAAAAACTGAGTTAGCATCCCTCTATAACGAGAGAGAGAGGACAAGGGTTTAGTTTCTAGTTTAGGCAGTCAGTTTTTCCAGAAAAGAAAAAAGGGAAAAGGGAAAAGGAAAAAACAGTTTGAAAGCGTTATTTGGAGTGATAGATGTTTCACTATCGTTATTTGAGTTACAATTTTTTACTAACCCCTTACTCTGTATTACCTAAGTAATCCTTCAATATACGGAATGTGTTTGCTCAACACATACTTTTAAACTGCCTTTTTAAGTAAGTTTGTTTTATCAATATCTAACCTTCTTGGACAATTTATTGTTTTATTTTACTCTTCGGTGTGGTGTATCGTTAAAATTTCTAGAGCGTACATAAACAGATACAGAAAGCTAAACAAGGAATGCTGAGGGGATAGTGTTATTCATCTTACACTTAAATGTAATTAAAGTATATACACTTCTGGAAAAAAAAATTGTACACCCTTTGAGAGGTAGCCAATTCACTCAAGATTTATTGTTGCAACAGTGCATACGGAGTACATTAAATGATTACATTTGCAGATAAGTAACATAAGCTGTTCTAAGGTACCAGGTACTTATCCATGCTGAAACAGTCGTATTATTACGTACCTATACGGGCGGCAACGCAGGCTGTAAGTAGGCTGTTTAGGTTTTTATGTTGGTAACACCACGTAGCACTCTGTATGAAAATCACTGACTGTGCTGTGTGTAGTCTGTGGCTCGTTGGCATTGTTGAAATATTCGCTATTGTAGTGTTGGGCAGCTGGATGTGAACAGTGCATAGCGTTGCGCAGTTGGAGGCGAGCCGCCAGCAGTGGTGGATGTGGGGAGAGAGATGGCGGAGTTTTGAGAGCGGATCTGAACGTGTGTCCATCAGAGAGAGTAAATTTGTAAGACTGGATGTCATGAACTGAGATATATTATGACTTTTGAACACTATTAAGGTAAATACATGGTAAACGTAAATACATAGTTTGAATCTTTTATTTAGCTGGCAGTAGTGGCGCTCGCTGTATTGCAGTAGTTCAAGTAACGAAGATTTTTGTGAGGTAAGTGATTCATGAAAGGTATAGGTTATTGTTAGTCAGGGCCATACTTTTGTAGGGATTATTGAAAGTGAGATTGGTTGCGCTAAAAATATTGTGTGTCAGTTTAGTGAATGAGTACGTTCAGTTTTGCTCAGCTGTCTAAAAATCAAATAACGTAAGGGGGTTTACCAGCACAGTAATTCACTAATTTTTCTAAGGGGACGTTTCAAGGCGTTGACTGGCATCCATCCAATCGTACACATGCCGAATACTGTCGTGGGATACGTTGCGCCACCCTTATTTGACCTGTTCACGTAGTGCTTTCAGATGTTGGTTGACGCATCAAACGAGTCACTTCCCGTCCCATGGTACCCTCACACGCTCGATTGGAGACAAGTCCAGAGACCGAGCTGGCTGGGGAAGTTGCTGAACGTGTCGGAGAGCACGTATGTTTGACGGGCGGTTTGTGGGCAAGCATTACATTGTTGAGACGACAAATCACCTTTCTGCTGCAAGAACGGCGAATGAACGGATGTAACAACATTCTGTACGTACCGAGCGCTGGTTAGCGGCCCCTCGAGAAACACCAAAGGTGAACGAGAGTTGTAGCTTACGACACCTCGGGCCAAAAGGCCTGGGGCAGTGGCAGTGTGGCGCGAGTGGAAGATGGGCTAGAGGTGTGTATGCAGTTCCACTGCTTGTAACAATAGCTTGTTATACGTCACCCTGCCCTAACTACGGAACAAAGTTCTGTCACGGGAAAAGCCGCGTATAACACTAGCCTGCTGTGACGTAAGCAAATGTAACCCTCAGAGGATTTATAATTTTGACCGTGCGTGTATGTATGTATAACGGATAAAGGTATCGGACAGTAATTTTGAATATGGGG
This sequence comes from Schistocerca cancellata, assembly GCF_023864275.1. Lineage (NCBI taxonomy): Eukaryota > Metazoa > Arthropoda > Insecta > Orthoptera > Acrididae > Schistocerca > Schistocerca cancellata. The sequence continues at coordinate 716,234,921 of NC_064631.1, read as the reverse complement.
AATTTAACAGAAAAACTGAAGAGGCTTTAAACTTTGGGGTTTAATGGAAGTTTTAAATTTCGTATACGAATGAAAAATGAACGGTCGCGAGCCCAATTAGGCACATGAATTTGGGAACTCGTGTTTAAGAAAAATATTGGTTATTGAAATTACTTTCATTAATATTTCCCTTTGAGTAGTACATAGGATACAAACTGGGCTGTGTGTAGCAGCAGTCAATACTGCACGTACTAGTAATCATAGAAAGGAAGGTTGGTGCCAAGTCCACATTAATAAGAGTTACACTCAAGATTGTTATTTGGATCAGTACTGAAATGTTACTGCAAGAAGTGCAGAACTAAATTCGGCCAGGAGGGGGTTCGACTTAACTGCCATAAATACCACAAATAATAAATAATACCACAATTACACTGTTTATACTCCCATTTGCAGAAATGTATCAGACTTCCTTAGAAGCAATAATATTCCAATTACCTTTCTAATATTAGAAGAATGCGGTGGGGACCCATAAACAATGTATGACTTGTCAAACTGATTATTTCAGTAGCAAAATTCGATTCAACAAAATTTAATTCTTAGCTTCACTTTGAATAGTTTCTTTACTTTTTAAGGCAAATTATTCAACACTGAGCTCAATTCAAAAATTAATTCATGATAGTAATCAAAGCTAAATTAAGTTTCAAATGAGTATAACTTATTTGCCTTTTTTCATCACCTGTGAAGCAGACATTTTACACCGTATGGCACTGATTTTTTGCAAAACGGTAGTTTGCAATAAGTTGAGAGTACTTTGTTAAAATTCCAACTAGCTTCACTTTTAATAATCCTTGCATACCTGACAAACATAAATAATAGTGCATTTGAAACACGATACTCTGTATTATGAACACTTATGAGCGGATCCCGCATAGGTTATGATCAGGATAAAATGTATGGTTCTAAACACAGGTTTATAGCACTTGTATTATTGAAAACACTCACACAACGTAACTGGTCCATGCTCTGATACATATCTGTATGCATGAAGTTGATGGAACAGTGGCGAAGTTGTGGTGGCAAGCGACGTGGCGGTTAACTGTACTCGCGGCTCTTTATGTTTGAATACTCTATAAAATTTCTTCTTGGCGACGGATTTTTAACGTGTCAGAGCCATTCCTTATTGCCGAGAGTACCGTGCAACAGCCAAATCCACATCCGAGGCAAAAGTCCTTGGAAAGCGGCTTCCAGTTTCCTCCCTTGGCACCGTCGATGTGTACCGTGCCACGGCTAGCCACTGAATACGTACCGTTCCCACCAAGTAGCCGCCCAGTTCGACCGCCAAAACCACCTTTACATCGCACCGAGCCACTTCCATTGCGGAGGGATTTCCCTACATCTTTTACATTTTACAATAAAAGTGCCTTAAGCATGAACCAGCTTCCAATATACAGTGCTTTTCTTCTAAATATACACACATTATAAAATTTCATTATTTTTAAACATCATTTAGCTTTTTCCATATATGCATTACAATACTTTAAATTTCCTGTCACAAATCAATGCCCTTAAGAAATAACACACACGTCGTAATTACAGACACACAGTTACCTAATATAAACCTACTTCTAATCGATGTGTTACATGCTGATAACCGGTTTGTAACTGTGCGTGTTGACGAGTCTGGCGTCACAAGCCCTCATATCTACTGTTGTAACTACACCGTCTGCCACTGCTGCCCTTACAATACGACGACTTTGGTGAGCGTCTGTGCTGTGTGGACGTCGAGAACCTGCTTTGGGTATGAGAATGTTCACGTGACCACTGATAGCATCGTTGCTCAACTGACTCAGCACGTCCAACTTGAGTGGCAAATCTCCAGAAGGACCATCCTGCCTCTTGGAAGGCCACAGTTTGACACCTTTCACACTTGCTCAGTTGACTGTAGGAAGCACGAGTGGGTCACTGTGGCATGGTTGGCTGCTTG